>NW_003314281.1:2227459-2275780 GCF_000143415.4 Selaginella moellendorffii | reverse complement strand
TTTATTTCAATTGAAGGATGGAGTCAATTTTTTATTGCAACTTCCCCTCTCGATATTCACATATCCAAAATTTTATTTTAAACAATATAATATGAGAAAAAGATATTATAGAAAAGAGCTCCCTACTCGAAGTTTTCTTTATCCTGCTTCTTCAGAAAATCAACGTTTTGTTTCGCTTGGTTGCTTGTAACCGAGGAAAGCTCTTTCATCATTGGCAGCTGTAGAAGTTTCACATTGATTGATATGGCCTTTTCCGGTAGTTGTCATCTGCTGCCGATACTGAGATTTCATGTTTAGCATCATCATTTTCATTTCAACTATCTGCAATCAGCAAGCATAGAAGAATTTAGAAGACCAAATAGAAGAAATGCTGGCTTACAAACAGAACTTGCCTTGACTTCGTACTCCATAGAGCACTCCAGTCAATTTTAACCTTGTTTATAGTCGTCTAAAAGTCCTTCGGTAATGCGAGTGAGAAAGAAAGCAAGCATGTTAAAGCGGCAAACCTTCGTGACTTCTTTCTTCTTTAGGAAACAGGCTCCCGAATGTTCTGGTCACCTGGATTAAATGTTTCAAGAGTTAACTTCCTTCTCACCGACGATTGTAGTTGTTTTGGTCCAATCGTCCACTTGACTATTCAGCACTTGAGGAGTACTCCTGTCATCGCCACTGTACTATTCCTTACAAGCAGACTCGGTTCTAACTTCTACAGCATCTTTTCCGACGTCATTTTCCAGCTCGTAGTGCAGCATCTGGTCAGCGTATTGTTGAGCTGGTTCTTTTGAAGCCCCTGTCATCACTGTCTCCTCAATTGAAACCAAAGTAGCCTTTTTCTTCGGAAGTTCTTGAGAATATGAAGTACAAGGCCCTTGGATGTATGGCCCTCTTTTCATGATCCCGGTGCTCAAACGCATCGAGATCACATCCAGTGAGGCCGATCGCAAGCTCGCAGCATCGCTCCCCAAGAAATTCGCGGCTGCTAGATTGCTCAAGGATGGAAGAGAGCTCCATGGCTGGATTGCCAGGGCGGGGCGCGATGGAGAGCTGAAAAGAAGAAACGAGTAAACAAACAAACTTCAAAGGAAAAGAGAGAACAAAAGCTTACCCGGAACATCCTCGGCGCGCCCTTGGCCTTGGCACCAGGAGGACGAGGCTGTCTCTCAAGTTTCGGAAGATACCAGCACTGGAGATCTCAATCTCTCAATCTCTCACACTCTAGCATGCTCAATCTTTTGCACTCTTAAGTGCCCGATCTCTCGCAATCTCACATGCTCCATCTCTCACACTCTCTCGCTATCTCTGGATCTCTCTCATGGCTGTTCATGTCAAATAACCTAAATCTCTGGGCCTCAAGGCTGATGGCTGCCCTAACCCTAACCAATTTCTCATCCTGGCTGTTCATTTCCAAATAACTAAATCTCAGCTATCATAATATCTTGAATCTTATTTTATCTTATAATTATTATTATATGTGAATTATGGTTCTTTATTTTGTATATTTTAATGATGATATAACTAGCACCTATCAACATTTCTGTTATTAGAGATATGATATTATTTTTTCCAAATTATCTAGAAAGGACGCATTTTCATCAATATTTTGTACATATTTTGAAATCATTACAAGAACTTTAAAGATTATAAATAAGGCATATTGAAATATATTGTACTATACTAATACATGAATGAATGAATTTTCATCCAGAAATTTTTTTTTTTTTGTATTAGATCCTAAATGCATTAAATATCATTGAGTAGTATTCACAATTATGGATAAAACTCAAGTCATAGTAAGAATTGAATCTATCATTGAAGAATTATCATTACTTAGCACTTAAGATTTGATAAAATTTATCATCACCTAGCACTTAAGATTTAACAAACTTGACACATCACATGTGCTATTAGTTAGTTCAGACCTCTTGGATTGCCACATTATACTCAAATGTCATTACTGATATCATTATTAATTATCAAACTTCACGTGTTGAAAATCCTTCTTTGGATCTATGTGCAAACATGCATCAGACATTATAATAGATTATAGTAACATTAAAACTATCACACTTGCATATATTAAATTTGTTATAGAATTTAAATTCATTTTGTATGCTATTAACATTCTTCATATTGCTCTCCTTGAATTTCAATTTATATTTCACTATAGATTTTTACAAATAGTATAAAGAGAGAGAGAACTCCAAAAACTATTATGAAGGATGGAGAGGTTTTTTTTACATTTTCGAGATCACCCACCTCTTTTATTTTCTCAAAGTATTGTTTTCAAAAGTTTTTTATGTTGGCGTTTTGATTTTCGTCTTGACTCTATTTTGTTAGAGGTTGTGATTCACAATGACACCGGTATAGTTGCATGCTCAAGGTTTCTTCTTTCCGGTGTGGGTGAGGGTAAACAGTAATAAAATTTGTAAAATTCTAAATCGAAAGAGATTCGAGTTTTTGGATCTCAAATCAAAGTGCCAAGATGCACTCTAGCAAAAGTGAATGTAAAGCAAGAGTCAGTCGTCATCCTCTCCTCTTCTTTTAGTTTAAGTGGAGAAGCCATGCTAGTATCAATGTCAAATTCACTAGCTCCATCTTCAACAATATTCAAAGCCATTAACAATGCTTTCCAGTTTTCGCATGTCTCAGTTGACAAGTGCTTGTTTTTGTATAGATTCATGAGCAAACTTCCATCCTCTTACAACGGCAATATTTTTTTTGAGCTACCACTTCTTGTTAACAACATAAGTTTTAAACAGAAGGGAATGGAAACCAAGCAAAATGTCCATAATTGATGCAAGATTAATACCACACACTTCCAACATTTTGAAGGTATGGTGTCTGTAGTTTATTGTGGTGAGCATTTAGATTGCATGGATGAAGTATGCAATCAAGATCGCGGAAAAAGTTCTATATTTTTCAAGGGTTTACAATCAATCATCCTACCTGTGATACCATTACTGTTAGATTCAAATGTCAATTTTGCAAATATGCTCCTCTATGTTGTGCTATCAGCAAGGCTAGGATGTACTTTTTTTGTTAGGTACAAGGTAAAGAGAATAAGATAAAGAAAGGGCCCTGCAATCAAGTGATCCCCCCTTTAGCAAATTGGCTTAGGATGTAAGGGATAGGATCCTAACATTGGTATGGGAGCCCAGTTCTATTCTTGTGGCTGATGAGTAGGGCAAGAATATTCAAAAGGAATATTTAACATAGTGGATCTAGAGGGAGAACCAAGGTTTGGTAAACCCTAAAAGAAGGACCATGGTGACTAGAGGATGGCCTAAATATGATTGTAGATGATCATTCTTTGACAAGGGGAGGATAGATCAGAATAATAGGATAAAGAAAGGGCCCTACAATCAAGTGATCACCCTTTTAGCTAGTTGGCTTAAGATGTAAGGGATAGGGTCCTAACATTCTTCCATGGGATGGAATGGCTAGAAGAGTTGTAGTATATGTTGACATATATATGCATCCAATACAAGAAAGGATACAAAAAAGTTCTTTCAACTATTTCAAAGATGTTGTGCAGAAAGAAACTATGAGAAACTTATCTGCAACTCTAAAGCATGTTTAAAAGATCGTCTTTAAGGGTTTTATTGCAAACACCCTACTTAATCTAGGCTACCAAAGACTCAACTAAATAAGGTTAGCCTACAGAATTTACTATGAGGAGTACAACTTGCTACTAGTCTGAGGAGGTATATTTGTACATTACAAAAATATATATTTTCTACATTATATTGTTTAGGATAAAAAATTGGATGTGTGAATCTCTACAATGTAGGGGTACATTTTGACCATATGGAGCGTGTATTAGGTTGGACAACTATGGGAGCTCACATGTATCCAAGGTAATTTTTATTCTCATTATATTGAAATGGTTGTAATATTTGTTTTTTCATAGGCTATATTATAACTTGACAATTGCAACAATAAAGTTTAAAATAAAAAACCAAACAACCCAGGAAATATTTTGGAAGTCCCTTTTTGATATTATGCTAAAGCGGACTGGAAGCCTATAAAATTTTGTTATTTCATGGTAGATAGGGCTAGTGCAAACTAGAATGGTGTCCAAGCAATTTTTAGAACTAGTTAACCATTAAAAGGTCATGAGAGGACTTGTGAGTTCTATTAGGTTCAGAGCCTAAACTAACACTACCATCTTATCAAGCCAAAGTTTCAATCAGTTTTTAAGGAGTTGTGCAAATAATGGCAACCTGCATCCTTTAAAGAAAAGCACAAGGCAAAGGTAAATAAAATTTAAATATGATGGCGTGAAGGTGGCTATGCAAACACAAGTTGCTTACCTCAACTTGAGTCATAGTTAAGGTGGTAAAAGTTAAGATGTTCCAATGGGGACATCACTCTTTTTAAGTTGGTTTCTATTTTTCTTGTCATTTTATTGCTTTTTAATATCTCCTCAAATTGGAACACTTTTGAAGATTGCTTTATAGTGCATATTAAATTTAATAGACTTCATATAGACTCATCTTCCCTTTCCCTGCTTCAGAGAAATGCCAACTCTAGTGCTTACTTTTGGAGAGATTCACAATTGGGGTGTATGCGAGGTCCTCAAGTGGTTACATGGGAACAAGGCTTTCTATTGAGATGTTACATGATAGGATGAAGAGAAAATTGACTCCACCCGCCTAAATAATGGTAACTGCAATTGAGGAAGTGCTCCACGGCATATCTATGGAGTACACTTCTCGAGCTTCTATTAGTGATATGAAGATAGTCCACTCAAAGCATTGTTTTTCCTTTGTTAGTGAAGATGTTGGCATAGACATTAGAGTAAAAAGCTCTCATATGCCTGATGTTGAGTATCATTCTACTCTAATACACTACCCTCAGATAAAGCCACCTAAAATGGCTGATAAAAAGAGTGCATCACAACAGGTTGAAATTGCTTACTATATCATACAACATTTAGTAAAGGCACAGGGACAACAAAAGTTAGAATTTGAATAACAAATTATGGAGTTCAACACCCAATATGAAAACACACTAATAAAGATTCAAAAAAACAATTAAATTGTGGAGGAGAGCTCTATATTATAAAAGCTTATGGTGTGGCAGCTTTGGACAATAGGGAAGCTGATTGAGGCAATCGTGTCAACTAGATCCTCAAGGAAAAAGTTGCAACAAAAGACTTTGCACTAGGAAATTAAGATCTTATGGAAGGAAGCGATAGGAGAAGAGGAGTCTAAGTAGAAATTTGAGGAGTTCACTAGGGAGGAGCTGGACCTAGGTGATGACTCAGAGGACACCATTAGCAAGCTAAAAGACAAGGATGAGGACATCTCAGAGGATGCAGAGGCATTGCTTGAGCTTGAGAAGACAACCAAGGAGCAAGTGTAGAATGGAATCACCTATTGAGCAAGTGGCAAAGGGATGCTGAAACAAAAGGAATCTAGGATAGGTTTAGAGATTCCCACAAAGCAGTAGATATAGGAATTTTCTATTTTAGCTAAGGGAGAGATGGTGGAGAAGCTTTAAGAAGGTGCTATTGGGTCTACCTCAAAAGTTTAGATGTTGTTAAGGACAGTTGGGATTGGCCCTAGAGATCAAACAAGGATAAGATTCACTTGTTAACAATGAATGTGGGAGCATTAGCTGAGAAGTATGAGCTTGGGCAAAACCTAAAGAAGTAGGATTGCATCCTAGGTGGTGGCATGTGGCATAGCTATGCTGTCCAAACCCTGGAAACAATGGAAATCATGTTTTGATCGACATTACATTTAGGATGTGATGTGGAGATGCATGGATATTCCTTGAAGTCTACAATCAATAGAGAACTAGAAGAAATCATTGGGAGAGCCAACTATAAAAAGGAGGGCAATAATAAGGAAGGGTTGGGTTGGGCTTCACCCCTTTTCTGAAGCATTTAAAAGTCTTCAAAAGTGTTTTAAAAATGATATTAGTGATTAATGAGAAGATTATGAGTGCCAGTAAAATTGCATTCAGTTTTAATAAGCTTTAGAGTGTTTTGGAAGGCTTTGTTTTACTTCATGGTTGGCTACTAGCAATAGGACATCCCCAAGGAATTTTGTGAAGTAATCATTGTTTGTTTCTCTCACAGCTAGCGAGATTCTCACTTGGTTGTAGTGCAATGCAATGGAATTGGCATAGCACATCACCTCCTGGCCTCAGTGTTGGTAGAGACGTTGTTAGATTGAAGCAGGTGGAAGACAGCTACAAACCCAAATGTATTTTGCGGGTTAAGAACAAGGTGCCACCTTTTCTTGGTTGGAAAAAGTTTCCAATGAACAGGATTTCTTAAAATTCTAGTGTGAAGAGACTTGTGGGTGAGATTTGCATTTGCATCAGATTAAAGAGCTCATTGGGTCTTTAGATCTTTGTCTAAAACTCTAATACTCTCACTGACTTCGTGCTTCTACATTATTGGAGGAGCTCACCTCGTATGTGGTGAAATCAAGGTGAGTTTGACTATTCCCCCTCCCTAGGTAGCACAAATGATCCAATATTGAAATTGGAGTAGACTGATTTCTCTCTGCTATAAGTTATACATGTTGTTCTAAGAGCTATTAAAAATACATTAAACCAAGGCCCTGCTACCACTAAGCATTGGCAATGGCTACAAAAATTCTGATGTGTGTAGCTAACAGAAAATTCTCTTTCATAAAGTGGCAAAATGCTTTGATTATACTGTTGATGTGGGCATGAGGGAGCTGGGATTTACACTCACTATCATACCCCATGTATTGTCTAATTTCAGACCCATCTCTCATCACAATGCATGTGAATATAGTATCAACTACAATATTCCAAAAGAGCATGGGCTCGAATGCTCATGCACCACAAAAACTTTTTTGTGGTGTGTGAGCACTCACCACACATTCAGCACAACACTTAAAAATGATATAGTGAGTATTGGTAAAAGATATTCACGCCCATTAAGGTTAAGATACATATCTCTTTCTATACAGGACAATTGCACACATTAATACTTTGTGCAAACCATTGATGGTGCTTGTCAAACCTCCTGGTTACCTTTTTCGCTTCGTGGCACCTTTAGAGCGTGTTCTTCCAACCTGTCCTTGGGTTTTAGAGCGTGTTCTTCCAACCTGTCCTCGGGTTTTAGAGCGTGTTCTTCCAACCTGTCCTGGGGTTTTAGAGCGTGTTCTTCCAACCTGTCCTCGGGTTTTAGAGCGTGTTCTTGGTGGTGTTCTTCGCTCAGCACCCCGTGGATTACCACTAGGTTCGTAGGTTGGATCAAAAGGTTCTCTCGTTTGTTTTCCTCTCCAACTCCAACTTGCAGCTGCTAGCATTGATGTGTGCCTCACGGCACTAAATAAACCTACACATACAACATAAAAACATAAAAACCAATTCTAACAAAAAGAAAAGCATAAAAAAACGTACCAAATGGACTCTGCTGCGGATACCCGTAATAGCATGTATCCACCTTCGGAACAACCATCTTATCCTGCTTTTTTACTTTCCGAATCACGTTATGCAATGCTTGGTCTGTCATAAAAATGACAGCGTACTCCCCATCTGAAAAGACACACATTTAACCACCCACAAATAAAATTAAATACCTTCTATCCATTGCTCTATCCTCCATGTTTTCTTCAGAAAATCTTGTTCCCATCTTGCTTGTTGGCCTTCATAACATTCCCTGTGCTTACTCTCAAGAAATATAAAAAAATCATCCAACGTATCCTCCACAACCACTAGCTTTAGATGGATGAAGCTATCAGGTCCATGGTTGCCAATACCAACCCAATAGAATTGCTTCTTGTTGTCATTTAAAAAGGCTTGAAATGCCTCTGCTTCATGAATCTGATGAGGCTGACGTTTCGGAGGTCCAAACCTTGCACCAGCTGGCAACCGGAACTTCAAAGCTTGCATACGTGCAGGAACGCGGAAATTTGAGGGGAGAATGTCTTTGAGTGTGAACTCGAACACCGTGTCCTTCTCGCGATCATGAAAAAGCTTACCCATGTATATCATGAAGACAATGCACATGAGGTCTGATACCTCCTTAACCTTGGGATTAGAATCCAGTATAGGAGGCCATAAATGTCGCAGCTCCGCCACATGTAGGTTCTCGACAAGATGGTATATAAGGAGTGGAGAGAACATGATGGAAAAAGCGCGCATTCCATTCTTTGTGTCTTCCTGTTTCGATAATTTTACCTGCTTATGGGGAGGCGGCTCCTCCTGTAAATTAACCCCACATAAGCACTCACATAAACTTCTGAAATACCAGAAAAGTACCTCGTTGCGTAAGAGTCCAACTAAACCGCAAGACTCTAAAAATCCCCACTTATCACTGTAAATGCCTGGCCATACTAGGTCGTCCCGATTGATAAGGGTCCCCAGCAGCGCAACATAAAGAGCTCGTAGCACTAACAAATAGTTGCTGTCATGAAGGTAGTGAAGATAATAACTGCCCTTAATACGTTTCCACGCATTCGTTATTGTTTTGCACAGATCGGCTTGGGTGAGATCTTGATCCACCTGTAACAAACATAAAAAAACTTCTCATCACATCAAGAAAAAAGACAAAAAAGAGCCGAACAAACCTTCTCGTAGAACTTCAAAGCTTCGAGATGAGGGTGCTCGGGCATCAACCCTCTCAACAGGTGATCAAGCATCCTAGGATTACCTCCTGCTAACTTTATCAGCTTCCTTAGTCCGTCCTTCAACTCAAATGGTTTCTCCATGTCGAGAGTATCTCCTAGTCTTGAAAAGAAGATTTTCGTTATATGTTCCACTTCCTCCTCTTTCAAAGGCCTGATAGGGATAAAAATACTCGTAGCATTCTCCGTAGACGTGTAACGCATTGTGGCCCCAGAAAATCGGGTCGTTGCTGCTGTAAGTACAGGAAACGTCAAGCCACCTCGGTTACCTTTGATATGTTGAACGTAGGCCGAGAAAGCTTCATGAATCCAGGACGATGCAGCTGGGCGACCTCGCTGAGGTCGAGCCTTATTGACTTCATCAAAAAACCAAGATAGGAAAATTCGCTTGTCGGCAGGAACCTTAAGACCAGTTCGAATGAAGTCGACCACATCTCCGAAAGCCAGCACATTCCTCAGGCCCGGAAATATGCCATCCAACTCCTTGAGAAAATCACCATATGCAGTCGTATTCATTGGACAAAGTGCTGCATGCAAGGACCGAAGGGCCAAAACCTGTGCGCCTTCCAGGCCGTTCTCAAGCAGAAGTGCACCCCCAGTCCTTGTCGTCTCAAGGGAATGATACATTCGAAGGTGTTTCCCGGTCTCCAACACATTATTCACCATTTCCTTGAACTGAGTGACAAGCCTACCAGAACCAAGCTGGTCCTCGAGAATGGCATCTATAGCCCCTGTTTCTGTGCCCCTCAACCACGCTTCTCTGAGGAGAGCTGAAAGGCATGACCCGACAGTTGTTTTACCTGCGCCAGGAAATCCGATGACCATCAACATGAACTCTTTTCGTTCAATATCCGAGGCACTGGCCGTCGTGTTCATAAAAGTTGCAAAGACCCGTGCAGCGGCTGCCATAAGATGCTGAATCGTCTCGTCCCTTCCGACCAAAGTAAAATAATCTCCCAAGTCCGCATGTAAATACGGCTGCGCACCGTTGTCCACAAGAGGCAATTTGCAGCCTGGCACCCTCCTCGCCGGCATCCCGCGAAGAAACCTTGCATCCTCCAGTTGTTTTGTGTATACATCCAGCAACCTCGACACTACAACAACACAAATGTGTCAGTAGTAGAAATAGCCACAGTACACCAACACATTAAACACCAAAGCATAACCCCGTACGTACGAAGAGCCGCAGATGCAGAAAAATCCAGGCAACACGTTCTACAAGCTACACAGCAAAAAAAACACACCGCACCAACAAAGGCAACAGCCGAAGGGCTTCACAAACACACAGAGACCAGGCACTAGCACCACGACAAGTAAACGCCAAGTTCCAGCCAAGAAGTGGTTTTGCTCAGCAATTGCTTACCTGGCGCAGCTTGAAGGGTTATCGGCAGGGTCGCTGAAACAGAAATATAAACTTGTCAGTACTCGGCATAGCCAGGGGGCAAGAGGCGCGACGAGGCAAAAAAAGGGCGAAACGAGAAGCACTCCTAAATAACGCACAGCCCAGAAAGAACACAGATCCAAAGACCACAAAGTTGCGAAAACCACACCAGGCCGGCAGATCCAGGCAACGCTACTTACGTGTAGGAGCCTTCGTTGCCCGAATAGTATGAGAAGATCCAGGCACATATGTAGACCTGCTCAGGCCGTCTTCCCCTGCCTGTAGACGTCTCCACCTGACCCTGCCTTGCTCATAGCGCTTCACACTGATAAAGACAGCCGAGAACTCCTGGAGAACATCATGTACCGCCACTCTACCATCATCAAGGTAAAATTCGCAGCCCTCTGCCCCATCTATGTCTTCGATGAACTCTACAAACTCCTCCACAGTGCTCGCATCCACCTCCATGGGCTTAAGCCCTAGCCGCCGCTGTCTGAGTATATTCTTTAAGGGCAGTAGTTCTTATAAATCAAAGTGTTAAAATGTGTTGATTTTGCTATTCTTGCCAAGTGAGTTGATAATCAGCAACCTCAGTTGGAGATGATAGTGATAAAAACATTAGCATGTCTAAGCTTTAGACATAACTTCCTCGATTTCATTTTAGTCCTTGAATCCTCCACAATACTGGATGGGATCACCATAATAGCATTCTAAAAGTTGATGATAAACACAAAATTAAACCCAAAACAAGAGCTGACCATTTATTAGACTTTGTAAATATTCCAAAAGTGTACTCAAAATAGCTTTGCACCATTTGCACCTTAAACTTATCTAAATCATAAAACACACTAAGTTCCAACCATGTTTATATCCATGTTATAGATTTTATAGAGTGTGGACTATATTTGAACTCACAAGTTGAAGAGTTGAGCTCATAAGTTGAGCTCAAATTTCAATTGTAGTTTAATACAAACATTAAAAACTTTAAATAAGGTTATGAATTTAATAATTTCATACCTCCATACATATTATATAGATAAAAATGTTCTAAAGAGCACTTCTTGTTCTAACAATTTAAATATTTATTACATGCCATAATAGGGATATTTGTTAAAACAAAAAATAAGATGTTTGCAGAAAAAGTATTTTTATTACCAACATCTTCACCAGCAAAAGGAAAACAACACTTTAAGCGAACAATCTTCATATAACCAATAGAAGCTCAGGGAGTACTCCACTAATGGAAAAGGCAATATTAAAAGGCAATAAAATGAGAAGAAAAAATAGAAACCAACTTAAAAAGAGTGATGTCCCTACTGGAACATCTTAACTTCCCACCACCCTAACCATGACTCAAGTTGTAATAAACAATTTATATCCGTATGGCCATATTTACACCATCACATTCAAATCTTATTTGCTTTTACCTTATGCTCTTCTTTAGAATGTGCAATCTATCACTGTTTACACAACTCCTTAAACATTAATTGAAACTTTGGCTAGATAAAGTGGCAGTGTTAGTTTAGGATTTGAGCCCAATGGAACTCTCATAACCTTCCAATAATTGACCATTCCCAAAAATTGCTCGAACACCATTCCAATTTACACTAGCCCCATCTATCATGAAACTGCGAAAGTTTGTAAGCTTATCAGTCTGCTTTAGGACAATATCCGAAAGGGACTTCCAAAATATTTCTTGGGTTGTTTGGTCTTGTACTTTAAACTCTACTGTCACAATTGTCAAGTTACAATATAGCATATGAAAACACAAATATTACAACAATTTCAATATAATGAGAATAAAAATTACTTTAGATCATACACATGAGCTCCCATAGTTGTCCAACCTAATACGTACTCCATATGGTCAAAATGTACCCATGCATTTGCAAGGTCACTGGACCCAAACATGTCCATTCAGGAGACAAGATTTATACTAAAGGCAAGGCCCATGGTAGATATTTTCAAGATAAAGGGGCACTCTTGTTCATTCACAACTTAGTTTAAAAACAAACTTCCGTGGATAAACTTGTATGGACAAGTTTATTTCAATTGAAGGATGGAGTCAATTTTTTATTGCAACTTCCCCTCTCGATATTCACATATCCAAAATTTTATTTTAAACAATATAATATAAGAAAAAGATATTATAGAAAAGAGCTCCCTACTCAAGTTTTCTTTATCCTAGCTTTTGCATTTGCTTCTTCAGAAAATCAACGTTTTGTTTCGCTTGGTTGCTTGTAACCAAGGAAAGCTCTTTCATCATTGGCAGCTGTAGAAGTTTCACATTGATTGATATGGCCTTTTCCGGTAGTTGTCATCTGCTGCCGATACTGAGATTTCATGTTTAGCATCATCATTTTCATTTCAACTATCTGCAATCAGCAAGCATAGAAGAATTTAGAAGACCAAATAGAAGAAATGCTGGCTTACAAACAGAACTTGCCTTGACTTCGTACTCCATAGAGCACTCCAGTCAATTTTAACCTTGTTTATAGTCGTCTAAAAGTTCCTCCGGTAATGCGAGTGAGAAAGAAAGCAAGCATGTTAAAGCGGCAAACCTTCGTGACTTCTTTCTTCTTTAGGAAACAGGCTCCCGAATGTTCTGGTCACCTGGATTAAATGTTTCAAGAGTTAACTTCCTTCTCACCGACGATTGTAGTTGTTTTGGTCCAATCGTCCACTTGACTATTCAGCACTTGAGGAGTACTCCTGTCATCGCCACTGTACTATTCCTTACAAGCAGACTCGGTTCTAACTTCTACAGCATCTTTTCCAACGTCATTTTCCAGCTCGTAGTGCAGCATCTGGTCAGCGTATTGTTGAGCTGGTTCTTTTGAAGCCCCTGTCATCACTGTCTCCTCAATTGAAACCAAAGTAGCCTTTTTCTTCGGAAGTTCTTGAGAATATGAAGTACAAGGCCCTTGGATGTATGGCCCTCTTTTCATGATCCCGGTGCTCAAACGCATCGAGATCACATCCAGTGAGGCCGATCGCAAGCTCGCAGCATCACTCCCCAAGAAATTCGCGGCCGCTAGATTGCTCGAGGATGGAAGAGAGCTCCAAGGGCGCGCCAAGGATGTTCCGGGTAAGCTTTTGTTCTCTCTTTTCCTTTGAAGTTTGTTTGTTTACTCGTTTCTTCTTTTCAGCTCTCCATCGCGCCCCGCCCTGGCAATCCGGCCATGGCCTTGGCACCAGGAGGACGAGGCTGTCTCTCAAGTTTCGGAAGATACCAGCACTGGAGATCTCAATCTCTCAATCTCTCACACTCTAGCATGCTCAATCTTTTGCACTCTTACGTGCCCGATCTCTCGCAATCTCACTCAAGGCTGATGGCTGCCCTAACCCTAACCAATTTCTCATCCTGGCTGTTCATTCCAAATAACCTAAATCTCAGCTATCATAATATCTTTGATCTTATTTTATCTTATAATTATTATTATATGTGAATTATGGTTCTTTATTTTGTATATTTTAATGATGATATAACTAGCACCTATCAACATTTCTGTTATTAGAGATATGATATTATTTTTTCCAAATTATCTAGAAAGGATGCATTTTCATCAATATTTTGTACATATTTTGAAATCATTACAAGAACTTTAAAGATTATAAATAAGGCATATTGAAATATATTGTACTATACTAATACATGAATGAATGAATTTTCATCCAGAAATTTATTTTTTTTTGTATTAGATCCTAAATGCATTAAATATCATTGAGTAGTATTCACAATTATGGATAAAACTCAAGTCATAGTAAGAATTGAATCTATCATTGAAGAATTATCATTACTTAGCACTTAAGATTTGATAAAATTTATCATCACCTAGCACTTAAGATTTAACAAACTTGACACATCACATGTGCTATTAGTTAGTTCAGACCTCTTGGATTGCCACATTATACTCAAATGTCATTACTGATATCATTATTAATTATCAAACTTCACGTGTTGAAAATCCTTCTTTGGATCTATGTGCAAACATGCATCAGACATTATAATAGATTATAGTAACATTAAAACTATCACACTTGCATATATTAAATTTGTTATAGAATTTAAATTCATTTTGTATGCTATTAACATTCTTCATATTGCTCTCCTTGAATTTCAATTTATATTTCACTATAGATTTTTACAAATAGTATAAAGAGAGAGAGAACTCCAAAAACTATTATGAAGGATGGAGAGGTTTTTTTTACATTTTCGAGATCACCCACCTCTTTTATTTTCTCAAAGTATTGTTTTCAAAAGTTTTTTATGTTGGCGTTTTGATTTTCGTCTTGGCTCTATTTTGTTAGAGGTTGTGATTCACAATGACACCGGTATAGTTGCATGCTCAAGGTTTCTTCTTTCCGGTGTGGGTGAGGGTAAACAGTAATAAAATTTGTAAAATTCTAAATCGAAAGAGATTCGAGTTTTTGGATCTCAAATCAAAGTGCCAAGATGCACTCTAGCAAAAGTGAATGTAAAGCAAGAGTCAGTCGTCATCCTCTCCTCTTCTTTTAGTTTAAGTGGAGAAGCCATGCTAGTATCAATGTCAAATTCACTAGCTCCATCTTCAACAATATTCAAAGCCATTAACAATGCTTTCCAGTTTTCGCATGTCTCAGTTGACAAGTGCTTGTTTTTGTATAGATTCATGAGCAAACTTCCATCCTCCTACAACGGCAATATTTTTTTTGAGCTACCACTTCTTGTTAACAACATAAGTTTTAAACAGAAGGGGATGGAAACCAAGCAGAATGTCCATAATTGATGCAAGATTAAAACCACACATTTTCAACATTTTGAAGGTATGGTATCTATAGTTTATTGTGGTGAGCATTTAGATTGCATGGATGAAGTATGCAATCAAGATCGCAGAAAAAGTTCTATATTTTTCAAGGGTTTACAATCAATCATCCTACCTGTGATACCATTACTGTTAGATTCAAATGTCAATTTTGCAAATATGCTCCTCTATGTTGTGCTATCAGCAAGGCTAGGATGTACTTTTTTTGTTAGGTACAAGGTAAAGAGAATAAGATAAAGAAAGGGCCCTGCAATCAAGTGATCCCCCCTTTAGCAAATTGGCTTAGGATGTAAGGGATAGGATCCTAACATTGGTATGGGAGCCCAGTTCTATTCTTGTGGCTGATGAGTAGGGCAAGAATATTCAAAAGGAATATTTAACATAGTGGATCTAGAGGGAGAACCAAGGTTTGGTAAACCCTAAAAGAAGGACCATGGTGACTAGAGGATGGCCTAAATATGATTGTAGATGATCATTCTTTGACAAGGGGAGGATAGATCAGAATAATAGGATAAAGAAAGGGCCCTACAATCAAGTGATCACCCTTTTAGCTAGTTGGCTTAAGATGTAAGGGATAGGGTCCTAACATTCTTCCATGGGATGGAATGGCTAGAAGAGTTGTAGTATATGTTGACATATATATGCATCCAATACAAGAAAGGATACAAAAAAGTTCTTTCAACTATTTCAAAGATGTTGTGCAGAAAGAAACTATGAGAAACTTATCTGCAACTCTAAAGCATGTTTAAAAGATCGTCTTTAAGGGTTTTATTGCAAACACCCTACTTAATCTAGGCTACCAAAGACTTAACTAAATAAGGTTAGCCTATAGAATTTACTACGAGGAGTACAACTTGCTACTAGTTTGAGGAGGTATATTTGTACATTACAAAAATATATATTTTCTACATTATATTGTTTAGGATAAAAAATTGGATGTGTGAATCTCTACAATGTAGGGGTACATTTTGACCATATGGAGCGTGTATTAGGTTGGACAACTATGGGAGCTCACATGTATCCAAGGTAATTTTTATTCTCAGTATATTGAAATGGTTGTAATATTTGTTTTTTCATAGGCTATATTGTAACTTGACAATTGCAACAATAAAGTTTAAAGTAAAAAACCAAACAACCCAGGAAATATTTTGGAAGTCCCTTTTTGATATTATGCTAAAGCGGACTGGAAGCCTATAAAATTTTGTTATTTCATGGTAGATAGGGCTAGTGCAAACTAGAATGGTGTCCAAGCAATTTTTAGAACTAGTTAACCATTGGAAGGTCATGAAAGGACTTGTGAGTTCTATTAGGTTCAGAGCCTAAACTAACACTACCATCTTATCAAGCCAAAGTTTCAATCAGTGTTTAAGGAGTTGTGCAAATAATGGCAACCTGCATCCTTTAAAGAAAAGCACAAGGCAAAGGTAAATAAAATTTAAATATGATGGCGTGAAGGTGGCTATGCAGACACAAGTTGCTTACCTCAACTTGAGTCATAGTTAAGGTGGTAAAAGTTAGGATGTTCCAATGGGGACATCACTCTTTTTAAGTTGGTTTCTATTTTTCTTGTCATTTTATTACTTTTTAATATCTCCTCAAATTGGAACACTTTTGAAGATTGCTTTATAGTGCATATTAAATTTAATAGACTTCATATAGACTCATCTTCCCTTTCCCTGCTTCAGAGAAATGCCAACTCTAGTGCTTACTTTCGGAGAGATTCACAGTTGGGGTGTATACGAGGTCCTCAAGTGGTTACATGGGAACAAGGCTTTCTATTGAGATATTACATGATAGGATGAAGAGAAAATTGACTCCACCCGCCTAAATAATGGTAACTGCAATTGAGGAAGTGCTCCACAGCATATCTATGGAGTACACTTCTCGAGCTTCTATTAGTGATATGAAGATAGTCCACTCAAAGCATCGTTTTTCCTTTGTTAGTGAAGATGTTGGCATAGACATTAGAGTAAAAAGCTCTCATATGCCTGATGTTGAGTATCATTCTACTCTAATACACTGCCCTCAGATAAAGCCATCTAAAATGGCTGATAAAAAGAGTGCATCACAACAGGTTGAAATTGCTTACTATATCATACAACATTTAGTAAAGGCACAGGGACAACAAAAGTTAGAATTTGAATAACAAATTATGGAGTTCAACACCCAATATGAAAACACACTAATAAAGATTCCAAAAAAACATTAAATTGTGGAGGAGAGCTCTATATTATAGGAGCTTATGGTGTGGCAGCTTTGGACAATAGGGAAGCTGATTGAGGCAATCGTGTCAACTAGATCCTCAAGGAAAAAGTTGCAACAAAAGACTTTGCACTAGGAAATTAAGATCTTATGGAAGGAAGCGATAGGAGAAGAGGAGTCTAAGTAGAAATTTGAGGAGTTCACTAGGGAGGAGCTGGACCTAGGTGATGACTCAGAGGACACCATTAGCAAGCTAAAAGACAAGGATGAGGACATCTCAGAGGATGCAGAGGCATTGCTTGAGCTTGAGAAGACAACCAAGGAGCAAGTGTAGGATGGAATCACCTATTGAGCAAGTGGCAAAGGGATGTTGAAACAAAAGGAATCTAGGATAGGTTTAGAGATTCCCACAAAGCAGTAGATATAAGAATTTTCTATTTTAGCTAAGGGAGAGATGGTGGAGAAGCTTTAAGAAGGTGCTATTGGGTCTACCTCAAAAGTTTAGATGTTGTTAAGGACAGTTGGGATTGGCCCTAGAGATCAAACAAGGATAAGATTCACTTGTTAACAATGAATGTGGGAGCATTAGCTAAGAAGTATGAGCTTGGGCAAAACCTAAAGAAGTAGGATTGCATCCTAGGTGGTGGCATGTGGCATAGCTATGCCATCCAAACCCTGGAAACAATGGAAATCATGTTTTGATCGACATTACATTTAGGATGTGATGTGGAGATGCATGGATATTCCTTGAAGTCTACACTCAATAGAGAACTAGAAGAAATCATTGGGAGAGCCAACTATAAAAAGGAGGGCAATAATAAAGAAGGGTTGGGTTGGGCTTCACCCCTTTTCTGAAGCATTTAAAAGTCTTCAAAAGTGTTTTAAAAATGATATTAGTGATTAATGAGAAGATTATGAGTGCCAGTAAAATTGCATTCAGTTTTAATAAGCTTTAGAGTGTTTTGGAAGGCTTTGTTTTACTTCATGGTTGGCTACTAGCAATAGGACATCCCCAAGGAATTTTGTGAAGTAATCATTGTTTGTTTCTCTCACAGCTAGCGAGATTCTCACTTGGTTGTAGTGCAATGCAATGGAATTGGCATAGCACATCACCTCCTGGCCTCAGTGTTGGTAGAGACATTAGATTGAAGCAGGTGGAAGACAGCTACAAACCCAAATGTATTTTGCGGGTTAAGAACAAGGTGCCACCTTTTCTTGGTTGGAAAAAGTTTCCAATGAACAGGATTTCTTAAAATTCTAGTGTGAAGAGACTTGTGGGTGAGATTTGCATTTGCATCAGATTAAAGAGCTCATTGGGTCTTTAGATCTTTGTCTAAAACTCTAATACTCTCACTGACTTCGTGCTTCTACATTATTGGAGGAGCTCACCTCGTATGTGGTGGAATCAAGGTGAGTTTGACTATTCCCCCTCCCTAGGTAGCACAAATGATCCAATATTGAAATTGGAGTAGACTGATTTCTCTCTGCTATAAGTTATACATGTTGTTCTAAGAGCTATTAAAAATACATTAAACCAAGGCCCTGCTACCACTAAGCATTGGCAATGGCTACAAAAATTCTGATGTGTGTAGCTAACAGAAAATTCTCTTTCATAAAGTGGCAAAATGCTTTGATTATACTGTTGATGTGGGCATGAGGGAGCTGGGATTTACACTCACTATCATACCCCATGTATTGTCTAATTTCAGACCCATCTCTCATCACAATGCATGTGAATATAGTATCAACTACAATATTCCAAAAGAGCATGGGCTCGAATGCTCATGCACCACAAAAACTTTTTTGTGGTGTGTGAGCACTCACCACACATTCAGCACAACACTTAAAAATGATATAGTGAGTATTGGTAAAAGATATTCACGCCCATTAAGGTTAAGATACATATCTCTTTCTATACAGGACAATTGCACACATTAATACTTTGTGCAAACCATTGATGGTGCTTGTCAAACCTCCTGGTTACCTTTTTCGCTTCGTGGCACCTTTAGAGCGTGTTCTTCCAACCTGTCCTTGGGTTTTAGAGCGTGTTCTTCCAACCTGTCCTCGGGTTTTAGAGCGTGTTCTTCCAACCTGTCCTGGGGTTTTAGAGCGTGTTCTTCCAACCTGTCCTCGGGTTTTAGAGCGTGTTCTTGGTGGTGTTCTTCGCTCAGCACCCCGTGGATTACCACTAGGTTCGTAGGTTGGATCAAAAGGTTCTCTCGTTTGTTTTCCTCTCCAACTCCAACTTGCAGCTGCTAGCATTGATGTGTGCCTCACGGCACTAAATAAACCTACACATACAACATAAAAACATAAAAACCAATTCTAACAAAAAGAAAAGCATAAAAAAACGTACCAAATGGACTCTGCTGCGGATACCCGTAATAGCATGTATCCACCTTCGGAACAACCATCTTATCCTGCTTTTTTACTTTCCGAATCACGTTATGCAATGCTTGGTCTGTCATAAAAATGACAGCGTACTCCCCATCTGAAAAGACACACATTTAACCACCCACAAATAAAATTAAATACCTTCTATCCATTGCTCTATCCTCCATGTTTTCTTCAGAAAATCTTGTTCCCATCTTGCTTGTTGGCCTTCATAACATTCCCTGTGCTTACTCTCAAGAAATATAAAAAAATCATCCAACGTATCCTCCACAACCACTAGCTTTAGATGGATGAAGCTATCAGGTCCATGGTTGCCAATACCAACCCAATAGAATTGCTTCTTGTTGTCATTTAAAAAGGCTTGAAATGCCTCTGCTTCATGAATCTGATGAGGCTGACGTTTCGGAGGTCCAAACCTTGCACCAGCTGGCAACCGGAACTTCAAAGCTTGCATACGTGCAGGAACGCGGAAATTTGAGGGGAGAATGTCTTTGAGTGTGAACTCGAACACCGTGTCCTTCTCGCGATCATGAAAAAGCTTACCCATGTATATCATGAAGACAATGCACATGAGGTCTGATACCTCCTTAACCTTGGGATTAGAATCCAGTATAGGAGGCCATAAATGTCGCAGCTCCGCCACATGTAGGTTCTCGACAAGATGGTATATAAGGAGTGGAGAGAACATGATGGAAAAAGCGCGCATTCCATTCTTTGTGTCTTCCTGTTTCGATAATTTTACCTGCTTATGGGGAGGCGGCTCCTCCTGTAAATTAACCCCACATAAGCACTCACATAAACTTCTGAAATACCAGAAAAGTACCTCGTTGCGTAAGAGTCCAACTAAACCGCAAGACTCTAAAAATCCCCACTTATCACTGTAAATGCCTGGCCATACTAGGTCGTCCCGATTGATAAGGGTCCCCAGCAGCGCAACATAAAGGGCTCGTAGCACTAACAAATAGTTGCTGTCATGAAGGTAGTGAAGATAATAACTGCCCTTAATACGTTTCCACGCATTCGTTATTGTTTTGCACAGATCGGCTTGGGTGAGATCTTGATCCACCTGTAACAAACATAAAAAAACTTCTCATCACATCAAGAAAAAAGACAAAAAAGAGCCGAACAAACCTTCTCGTAGAACTTCAAAGCTTCGAGATGAGGGTGCTCGGGCATCAACCCTCTCAACAGGTGATCAAGCATCCTAGGATTACCTCCTGCTAACTTTATCAGCTTCCTTAGTCCGTCCTTCAACTCAAATGGTTTCTCCATGTCGAGAGTATCTCCTAGTCTTGAAAAGAAAATTTTCGTTATATGTTCCACTTCCTCCTCTTTCAAAGGCCTGATAGGGATAAAAATACTCGTAGCATTCTCCGTAGACGTGTAACGCATTGTGGCCCCAGAAAATCGGGTCGTTGCTGCTGTAAGTACAGGAAACGTCAAGCCACCTCGGTTACCTTTGATATGTTGAACGTAGGCCGAGAAAGCTTCATGAATCCAGGACGATGCAGCTGGGCGACCTCGCTGAGGTCGAGCCTTATTGACTTCATCAAAAAACCAAGATAGGAAAATTCGCTTGTCGGCAGGAACCTTAAGACCAGTTCGAATGAAGTCGACCACATCTCCGAAAGCCAGCACATTCCTCAGGCCCGGAAATATGCCATCCAACTCCTTGAGAAAATCACCATATGCAGTCGTATTCATTGGACAAAGTGCTGCATGCAAGGACCGAAGGGCCAAAACCTGTGCGCCTTCCAGGCCGTTCTCAAGCAGAAGTGCACCCCCAGTCCTTGTCGTCTCAAGGGAATGATACATTCGAAGGTGTTTCCCGGTCTCCAACACATTATTCACCATTTCCTTGAACTGAGTGACAAGCCTACCAGAACCAAGCTGGTCCTCGAGAATGGCATCTATAGCCCCTGTTTCTGTGCCCCTCAACCACGCTTCTCTGAGGAGAGCTGAAAGGCATGACCCGACAGTTGTTTTACCTGCGCCAGGAAATCCGATGACCATCAACATGAACTCTTTTCGTTCAATATCCGAGGCACTGGCCGTCGTGTTCATAAAAGTTGCAAAGACCCGTGCAGCGGCTGCCATAAGATGCTGAATCGTCTCGTCCCTTCCGACCAAAGTAAAATAATCTCCCAAGTCCGCATGTAAATACGGCTGCGCACCGTTGTCCACAAGAGGCAATTTGCAGCCTGGCACCCTCCTCGCCGGCATCCCGCGAAGAAACCTTGCATCCTCCAGTTGTTTTGTGTATACATCCAGCAACCTCGACACTACAACAACACAAATGTGTCAGTAGTAGAAATAGCCACAGTACACCAACACATTAAACACCAAAGCATAACCCCGTACGTACGAAGAGCCGCAGATGCAGAAAAATCCAGGCAACACGTTCTACAAGCTGCACAGCAAAAAAAACACACCGCACCAACAAAGGCAACAGCCGAAGGGCTTCACAAACACACAGAGACCAGGCACTAGCACCACGACAAGTAAACGCCAAGTTCCAGCCAAGAAGTGGTTTTGCTCAGCAATTGCTTACCTGGCGCAGCTTGAAGGGTTATCGGCAGGGTCGCTGAAACAGAAATATAAACTTGTCAGTACTCGGCATAGCCAGGGGGCAAGAGGCGCGACGAGGCAAAAAAAGGGCGAAACGAGAAGCACTCCTAAATAACGCACAGCCCAGAAAGAACACAGATCCAAAGACCACAAAGTTGCGAAAACCACACCAGGCCGGCAGATCCAGGCAACGCTACTTACGTGTAGGAGCCTTCGTTGCCCGAATAGTATGAGAAGATCCAGGCACATATGTAGACCTGCTCAGGCCGTCTTCCCCTGCCTGTAGACGTCTCCACCTGACCCTGCCTTGCTCATAGCGCTTCACACTGATAAAGACAGCCGAGAACTCCTGGAGAACATCATGTACCGCCACTCTACCATCATCAAGGTAAAATTCGCAGCCCTCTGCCCCATCTATGTCTTCGATGAACTCTACAAACTCCTCCACAGTGCTCGCATCCACCTCCATGGGCTTAAGCCCTAGCCGCCGCTGTCTGAGTATATTCTTTAAGGGCAGTAGTTCTTATAAATCAAAGTGTTAAAATGTGTTGATTTTGCTATTCTTGCCAAGTGAGTTGATAATCAGCAACCTCAGTTGGAGATGATAGTGATAAAAACATTAGCATGTCTAAGCTTTAGACATAACTTCCTCGATTTCATTTTAGTCCTTGAATCCTCCACAATACTGGATGGGATCACCATAATAGCATTCTAAAAGTTGATGATAAACACAAAATTAAACCCAAAACAAGAGCTGACCATTTATTAGACTTTGTAAATATTCCAAAAGTGTACTCAAAATAGCTTTGCACCATTTGCACCTTAAACTTATCTATATCATAAAACACACTAAGTTCCAACCATGTTTATATCCATGTTATAGATTTTATAGAGTGTGGACTATATTTGAACTCACAAGTTGAAGAGTTGAGCTCATAAGTTGAGCTCAAATTTCAATTGTAGTTTAATACAAACATTAAAAACTTTAAATAAGGTTATGAATTTAATAATTTCATACCTCCATACATATTATATAGATAAAAATGTTCTAAAGAGCACTTCTTGTTCTAACAATTTAAATATTTATTACATGCCATAATAGGGATATTTGTTAAAACAAAAAATAAGATGTTTGCAGAAAAAGTATTCTTATTACCAACATCTTCACCAGCAAAAGGAAAACAACACTTTAAGCGAATAATCTTCATATCACCAATAGAAGCTCAGAGAGTGTACTCCACTAATGGAAAAGGCAATATTAAAAGGCAATAAAATGAGAAGAAAAAATAGAAACCAACTTAAAAAGAGTGATGTCCTTACTGGAACATCTTAACTTCCCACCACCCTAACCATGACTCAAGTTGTAATAAACAACTTATATCCGTATGGCCATTTTTACGCCATCACATTCAAATCTTATTTGCTTTTACCTTATGCTCTTCTTTAGAAAGTGCAACCTATCACTGTTTACACAACTCCTTAAACATTAATTGAAACTTTGGCTAGATAAAGTGGCAGTGTTAGTTTAGGATTTGAGCCCAATGGAACTCTCATAATCTTCCAATAATTGACCATTCCCAAAAATTGCTCGAACACCATTCCAATTTACATTAGCCCCATCTATCATGAAACTGCGAAAGTTTGTAAGCTTATCGGTTTGCTTTAGGACAATATCCGAAAGGGACTTCCAAAATATTTCTTGGGTTGTTTGGTCTTGTACTTTAAACTCTACTGTCACAATTGTCAAGTTACAATATAGCATATGAAAACACAAATATTACAACAATTTCAATATAATGAGAATAAAAATTACTTTAGATCATACACATGAGCTCCCATAGTTGTCCAACCTAATACGTACTCCATATGGTCAAAATGTACCCATGCATTTGCAAGGTCACTGGACCCAAACATGTCCATTCGGGAGACAAGATTTATACTAAAGGCAAGGCCCATGGTAGATATTTTCAAGATAAAGGGGCACTCTTGTTCATTCACAACTTAGTTTAAAAACAAACTTCCGTGGATAAACTTGTATGGACAAGTTTATTTCAATTGAAGGATGGAGTCAATTTTTTATTGCAACTTCCCCTCTCGATATTCACATATCCAAAATTTTATTTTAAACAATATAATATAAGAAAAAGATATTATAGAAAAGAGCTCCCTACTCAAGTTTTCTTTATCCTAGCTTTTGCATTTGCTTCTTCAGAAAATCAACGTTTTGTTTCGCTTGGTTGCTTGTAACCAAGGAAAGCTCTTTCATCATTGGCAGCTGTAGAAGTTTCACATTGATTGATATGGCCTTTTCCGGTAGTTGTCATCTGCTGCCGATACTGAGATTTCATGTTTAGCATCATCATTTTCATTTCAACTATCTGCAATCAGCAAGCATAGAAGAATTTAGAAGACCAAATAGAAGAAATGCTGGCTTACAAACAGAACTTGCCTTGACTTCGTACTCCATAGAGCACTCCAGTCAATTTTAACCTTGTTTATAGTCGTCTAAAAGTTCCTCCGGTAATGCGAGTGAGAAAGAAAGCAAGCATGTTAAAGCGGCAAACCTTCGTGACTTCTTTCTTCTTTAGGAAACAGGCTCCCGAATGTTCTGGTCACCTGGATTAAATGTTTCAAGAGTTAACTTCCTTCTCACCGACGATTGTAGTTGTTTTGGTCCAATCGTCCACTTGACTATTCAGCACTTGAGGAGTACTCCTGTCATCGCCACTGTACTATTCCTTACAAGCAGACTTGGTTCTAACTTCTACAGCATCTTTTCCAACGTCATTTTCCAGCTCGTAGTGCAGCATCTGGTCAGCGTATTGTTGAGCTGGTTCTTTTGAAGCCCCTGTCATCACTGTCTCCTCAATTGAAACCAAAGTAGCCTTTTTCTTCGGAAGTTCTTGAGAATATGAAGTACAAGGCCCTTGGATGTATGGCCCTCTTTTCATGATCCCGGTGCTCAAACGCATCGAGATCACATCCAGTGAGGCCGATCGCAAGCTCGCAGCATCGCTCCCCAAGAAATTCGCGGCTGCTAGATTGCTCAAGGATGGAAGAGAGCTCCATGGCTGGATTGCCAGGGCGGGGCGCGATGGAGAGCTGAAAAGAAGAAACGAGTAAACAAACAAACTTCAAAGGAAAAGAGAGAACAAAAGCTTACCCGGAACATCCTCGGCGCGCCCTTGGCCTTGGCACCAGGAGGACGAGGCTGTCTCTCAAGTTTTGGAAGATACCAGCACTGGAGATCTCAATCTCTCAATCTCTCACACTCTAGCATGCTCAATCTTTTGCACTCTTAAGTGCCCGATCTCTCGCAATCTCACATGCTCCATCTCTCACACTCTCTCGCTATCTCTGGATCTCTCTCACGCTCTGGGAGGGAGCCTTAAAAAAACCTGGGCCTCAAGGCTGATGGCTGCCCTAACCCTAACCAATTTCTCATCCTGGCTGTTCATTCCAAATAACCTAAATCTCAGCTATCATAATATCTTTGATCTTATTTTATCTTATAATTATTATTATATGTGAATTATGGTTCTTTATTTTGTATATTTTAATGATGATATAACTAGCACCTATCAACATTTCTGTTATTAGAGATATGATATTATTTTTTCCAAATTATCTAGAAAGGACGCATTTTCATCAATATTTTGTACATATTTTGAAATCATTACAAGAACTTTAAAGATTATAAATAAGGCATATTGAAATATATTGTACTATATTAATACATGAATGAATGAATTTTCATCCAGAAATTTATTTTTTTTTGTATTAGATCCTAAATGCATTAAATATCATTGAGTAGTATTCACAATTATGGATAAAACTCAAGTCATAGTAAGAATTGAATCTATCATTGAAGAATTATCATTACTTAGCACTTAAGATTTGATAAAATTTATCATCACCTAGCACTTAAGATTTAACAAACTTGACACATCACATGTGCTATTAGTTAGTTCAGACCTCTTGGATTGCCACATTATACTCAAATGTCATTACTGATATCATTATTAATTATCAAACTTCACGTGTTGAAAATCCTTCTTTGGATCTATGTGCAAACATGCATCAGACATTATAATAGATTATAGTAACATTAAAACTATCACACTTGCATATATTAAATTTGTTATAGAATTTAAATTCATTTTGTATGCTATTAACATTCTTCATATTGCTCTCCTTGAATTTCAATTTATATTTCACTATAGATTTTTACAAATAGTATAAAGAGAGAGAGAACTCCAAAAACTATTATGAAGGATGGAGAGGTTTTTTTTACATTTTCGAGATCACCCACCTCTTTTATTTTCTCAAAGTATTGTTTTCAAAAGTTTTTTATGTTGGCGTTTTGATTTTCGTCTTGGCTCTATTTTGTTAGAGGTTGTGATTCACAATGACACCGGTATAGTTGCATGCTCAAGGTTTCTTCTTTCCGGTGTGGGTGAGGGTAAACAGTAATAAAATTTGTAAAATTCTAAATCGAAAGAGATTCGAGTTTTTGGATCTCAAATCAAAGTGCCAAGATGCACTCTAGCAAAAGTGAATGTAAAGCAAGAGTCAGTCGTCATCCTCTCCTCTTCTTTTAGTTTAAGTGGAGAAGCCATGCTAGTATCAATGTCAAATTCACTAGCTCCATCTTCAACAATATTCAAAGCCATTAACAATGCTTTCCAGTTTTCGCATGTCTCAGTTGACAAGTGCTTGTTTTTGTATAGATTCATGAGCAAACTTCCATCCTCTTACAACGGCAATATTTTTTTTGAGCTACCACTTCTTGTTAACAACATAAGTTTTAAACAGAAGGGAATGGAAACCAAGCAAAATGTCCATAATTGATGCAAGATTAATACCACACACTTCCAACATTTTGAAGGTATGGTGTCTGTAGTTTATTGTGGTGAGCATTTAGATTGCATGGATGAAGTATGCAATCAAGATCGCGGAAAAAGTTCTATATTTTTCAAGGGTTTACAATCAATCATCCTACCTGTGATACCATTACTGTTAGATTCAAATGTCAATTTTGCAAATATGCTCCTCTATGTTGTGCTATCAGCAAGGCTAGGATGTACTTTTTTTGTTAGGTACAAGGTAAAGAGAATAAGATAAAGAAAGGGCCCTGCAATCAAGTGATCCCCCCTTTAGCAAATTGGCTTAGGATGTAAGGGATAGGATCCTAACATTGGTATGGGAGCCCAGTTCTATTCTTGTGGCTGATGAGTAGGGCAAGAATATTCAAAAGGAATATTTAACATAGTGGATCTAGAGGGAGAACCAAGGTTTGGTAAACCCTAAAAGAAGGACCATGGTGACTAGAGGATGGCCTAAATATGATTGTAGATGATCATTCTTTGACAAGGGGAGGATAGATCAGAATAATAGGATAAAGAAAGGGCCCTACAATCAAGTGATCACCCTTTTAGCTAGTTGGCTTAAGATGTAAGGGATAGGGTCCTAACATTCTTCCATGGGATGGAATGGCTAGAAGAGTTGTAGTATATGTTGACATATATATGCATCCAATACAAGAAAGGATACAAAAAAGTTCTTTCAACTGTTTCAAAGATGTTGTGCAGAAAGAAACTATGAGAAACTTATCTGCAACTCTAAAGCATGTTTAAAAGATCGTCTTTAAGGGTTTTATTGCAAACACCCTACTTAATCTAGGCTACCAAAGACTCAACTAAATAAGGTTAGCCTACAGAATTTACTATGAGGAGTACAACTTGCTACTAGTCTAAGAAGGTATATTTGTACATTACAAAAATATATTTTTTTTACATTATATTGTTTAGGATAAAAAATTGGATGTGTGAATCTCTACAATGTAGGGGTACATTTTGACCATATGGAGCGTGTATTAGGTTGGACAACTATGGGAGCTCACATGTATCCAAGGTAATTTTTATTCTCATTATATTGAAATGGTTGTAATATTTGTTTTTTCATAGGCTATATTGTAACTTGACAATTGCAACAATAAAGTTTAAAGTAAAAAACCAAACAACCCAGGAAATATTTTGGAAGTCCCTTTTTGATATTATGCTAAAGCGGACTGGAAGCCTATAAAATTTTGTTATTTCATGGTAGATAGGGCTAGTGCAAACTAGAATGGTGTCCAAGCAATTTTTAGAACTAGTTAACCATTGGAAGGTCATGAGAGGACTTGTGAGTTCTATTAGGTTCAGAGCCTAAACTAACACTACCATCTTATCAAGCCAAAGTTTCAATCAGTGTTTAAGGAGTTGTGCAAATAATGGCAACCTGCATCCTTTAAAGAAAAGCACAAGGCAAAGGTAAATAAAATTTAAATATGATGGCGTGAAGGTGGCTATGCAGACACAAGTTGCTTACCTCAACTTGAGTCATAGTTAAGGTGGTAAAAGTTAGGATGTTCCAATGGGGACATCACTCTTTTTAAGTTGGTTTCTATTTTTCTTGTCATTTTATTGCTTTTTAATATCTCCTCAAATTGGAACACTTTTGAAGATTGCTTTATAGTGCATATTAAATTTAATAGACTTCATATAGACTCATCTTCCCTTTCCCTGCTTCAGAGAAATGCCAACTCTAGTGCTTACTTTTGGAGAGATTCACAATTGGGGTGTATGCGAGGTCCTCAAGTGGTTACATGGGAACAAGGCTTTCTATTGAGATGTTACATGATAGGATGAAGAGAAAATTGACTCCACCCGCCTAAATAATGGTAACTGCAATTGAGGAAGTGCTCCACGGCATATCTATGGAGTACACTTCTCGAGCTTCTATTAATGATATGAAGATAGTCCACTCAAAGCATTGTTTTTCCTTTGTTAGTGAAGATGTTGGCATAGACATTAGAGTAAAAAGCTCTCATATGCCTGATGTTGAGTATCATTCTACTCTAATACACTGCCCTCAGATAAAGCCACCTAAAATGGCTGATAAAAAGAGTGCATCACAACAGGTTGAAATTGCTTACTATATCATACAACATTTAGTAAAGGCACAGGGACAACAAAAGTTAGAATTTGAATAACAAATTATGGAGTTCAACACCCAATATGAAAACACACTAATAAAGATTCAAAAAAACAATTAAATTGTGGAGGAGAGCTCTATATTATAGGAGCTTATGGTGTGGCAGCTTTGGACAATAGGGAAGCTGATTGAGGCAATCGTGTCAACTAGATCCTCAAGGAAAAAGTTGCAAGAAAAGACTTTGAACTAGGAAATTAAGATCTTATGGAAGGAAGCGATAGGAGAAGAGGAGTCTAAGTAGAAATTTGAGGAGTTCACTAGGGAGGAGCTGGACCTAGGTGATGACTCAGAGGACACCATTAGCAAGCTAAAAGACAAGGATGAGGACATCTCAGAGGATGCAGAGGCATTGCTTGAGCTTGAGAAGACAACCAAGGAGCAAGTGTAGAATGGAATCACCTATTGAGCAAGTGGCAAAGGGATGCTGAAACAAAAGGAATCTAGGATAGGTTTAGAGATTCCCACAAAGCAGTAGATATAGGAATTTTCTATTTTAGCTAAGGGAGAGATGGTGGAGAAGCTTTAAGAAGGTGCTATTGGGTCTACCTCAAAAGTTTAGATGTTGTTAAGGACAGTTGGGATTGGCCCTAGAGATCAAACAAGGATAAGATTCACTTGTTAACAATGAATGTGGGAGCATTAGCTGAGAAGTATGAGCTTGGGCAAAACCTAAAGAAGTAGGATTGCATCCTAGGTGGTGGCATGTGGCATAGCTATGCTGTCCAAACCCTGGAAACAATGGAAATCATGTTTTGATCGACATTACATTTAGGATGTGATGTGGAGATGCATGGATATTCCTTGAAGTCTACAATCAATAGAGAACTAGAAGAAATCATTGGGAGAGCCAACTATAAAAAGGAGGGCAATAATAAGGAAGGGTTGGGTTGGGCTTCACCCCTTTTCTGAAGCATTTAAAAGTCTTCAAAAGTGTTTTAAAAATGATATTAGTGATTAATGAGAAGATTATGAGTGCCAGTAAAATTGCATTCAGTTTTAATAAGCTTTAGAGTGTTTTGGAAGGCTTTGTTTTACTTCATGGTTGGCTACTAGCAATAGGACATCCCCAAGGAATTTTGTGAAGTAATCATTGTTTGTTTCTCTCACAGCTAGCGAGATTCTCACTTGGTTGTAGTGCAATGCAATGGAATTGGCATAGCACATCACCTCCTGGCCTCAGTGTTGGTAGAGACGTTGTTAGATTGAAGCAGGTGGAAGACAGCTACAAACCCAAATGTATTTTGCGGGTTAAGAACAAGGTGCCACCTTTTCTTGGTTGGAAAAAGTTTCCAATGAACAGGATTTCTTAAAATTCTAGTGTGAAGAGACTTGTGGGTGAGATTTGCATTTGCATCAGATTAAAGAGCTCATTGGGTCTTTAGATCTTTGTCTAAAACTCTAATACTCTCACTGACTTCGTGCTTCTACATTATTGGAGGAGCTCACCTCGTATGTGGTGGAATCAAGGTGAGTTTGACTATTCCCCCTCCCTAGGTAGCACAAATGATCCAATATTGAAATTGGAGTAGACTGATTTCTCTCTGCTATAAGTTATACATGTTGTTCTAAGAGCTATTAAAAATACATTAAACCAAGGCCCTGCTACCACTAAGCATTGGCAATGGCTACAAAAATTCTGATGTGTGTAGCTAACAGAAAATTCTCTTTCATAAAGTGGCAAAATGCTTTGATTATACTGTTGATGTGGGCATGAGGGAGCTGGGATTTACACTCACTATCATACCCCATGTATTGTCTAATTTCAGACCCATCTCTCATCACAATGCATGTGAATATAGTATCAACTACAATATTCCAAAAGAGCATGGGCTCGAATGCTCATGCACCACAAAAACTTTTTTGTGGTGTGTGAGCACTCACCACACATTCAGCACAACACTTAAAAATGATATAGTGAGTATTGGTAAAAGATATTCACGCCCATTAAGGTTAAGATACATATCTCTTTCTATACAGGACAATTGCACACATTAATACTTTGTGCAAACCATTGATGGTGCTTGTCAAACCTCCTGGTTACCTTTTTCGCTTCGTGGCACCTTTAGAGCGTGTTCTTCCAACCTGTCCTTGGGTTTTAGAGCGTGTTCTTCCAACCTGTCCTCGGGTTTTAGAGCGTGTTCTTCCAACCTGTCCTGGGGTTTTAGAGCGTGTTCTTCCAACCTGTCCTCGGGTTTTAGAGCGTGTTCTTGGTGGTGTTCTTCGCTCAGCACCCCGTGGATTACCACTAGGTTCGTAGGTTGGATCAAAAGGTTCTCTCGTTTGTTTTCCTCTCCAACTCCAACTTGCAGCTGCTAGCATTGATGTGTGCCTCACGGCACTAAATAAACCTACACATACAACATAAAAACATAAAAACCAATTCTAACAAAAAGAAAAGCATAAAAAAACGTACCAAATGGACTCTGCTGCGGATACCCGTAATAGCATGTATCCACCTTCGGAACAACCATCTTATCCTGCTTTTTTACTTTCCGAATCACGTTATGCAATGCTTGGTCTGTCATAAAAATGACAGCGTACTCCCCATCTGAAAAGACACACATTTAACCACCCACAAATAAAATTAAATACCTTCTATCCATTGCTCTATCCTCCATGTTTTCTTCAGAAAATCTTGTTCCCATCTTGCTTGTTGGCCTTCATAACATTCCCTGTGCTTACTCTCAAGAAATATAAAAAAATCATCCAACGTATCCTCCACAACCACTAGCTTTAGATGGATGAAGCTATCAGGTCCATGGTTGCCAATACCAACCCAATAGAATTGCTTCTTGTTGTCATTTAAAAAGGCTTGAAATGCCTCTGCTTCATGAATCTGATGAGGCTGACGTTTCGGAGGTCCAAACCTTGCACCAGCTGGCAACCGGAACTTCAAAGCTTGCATACGTGCAGGAACGCGGAAATTTGAGGGGAGAATGTCTTTGAGTGTGAACTCGAACACCGTGTCCTTCTCGCGATCATGAAAAAGCTTACCCATGTATATCATGAAGACAATGCACATGAGGTCTGATACCTCCTTAACCTTGGGATTAGAATCCAGTATAGGAGGCCATAAATGTCGCAGCTCCGCCACATGTAGGTTCTCGACAAGATGGTATATAAGGAGTGGAGAGAACATGATGGAAAAAGCGCGCATTCCATTCTTTGTGTCTTCCTGTTTCGATAATTTTACCTGCTTATGGGGAGGCGGCTCCTCCTGTAAATTAACCCCACATAAGCACTCACATAAACTTCTGAAATACCAGAAAAGTACCTCGTTGCGTAAGAGTCCAACTAAACCGCAAGACTCTAAAAATCCCCACTTATCACTGTAAATGCCTGGCCATACTAGGTCGTCCCGATTGATAAGGGTCCCCAGCAGCGCAACATAAAGGGCTCGTAGCACTAACAAATAGTTGCTGTCATGAAGGTAGTGAAGATAATAACTGCCCTTAATACGTTTCCACGCATTCGTTATTGTTTTGCACAGATCGGCTTGGGTGAGATCTTGATCCACCTGTAACAAACATAAAAAAACTTCTCATCACATCAAGAAAAAAGACAAAAAAGAGCCGAACAAACCTTCTCGTAGAACTTCAAAGCTTCGAGATGAGGGTGCTCGGGCATCAACCCTCTCAACAGGTGATCAAGCATCCTAGGATTACCTCCTGCTAACTTTATCAGCTTCCTTAGTCCGTCCTTCAACTCAAATGGTTTCTCCATGTCGAGAGTATCTCCTAGTCTTGAAAAGAAAATTTTCGTTATATGTTCCACTTCCTCCTCTTTCAAAGGCCTGATAGGGATAAAAATACTCGTAGCATTCTCCGTAGACGTGTAACGCATTGTGGCCCCAGAAAATCGGGTCGTTGCTGCTGTAAGTACAGGAAACGTCAAGCCACCTCGGTTACCTTTGATATGTTGAACGTAGGCCGAGAAAGCTTCATGAATCCAGGACGATGCAGCTGGGCGACCTCGCTGAGGTCGAGCCTTATTGACTTCATCAAAAAACCAAGATAGGAAAATTCGCTTGTCGGCAGGAACCTTAAGACCAGTTCGAATGAAGTCGACCACATCTCCGAAAGCCAGCACATTCCTCAGGCCCGGAAATATGCCATCCAACTCCTTGAGAAAATCACCATATGCAGTCGTATTCATTGGACAAAGTGCTGCATGCAAGGACCGAAGGGCCAAAACCTGTGCGCCTTCCAGGCCGTTCTCAAGCAGAAGTGCACCCCCAGTCCTTGTCGTCTCAAGGGAATGATACATTCGAAGGTGTTTCCCGGTCTCCAACACATTATTCACCATTTCCTTGAACTGAGTGACAAGCCTACCAGAACCAAGCTGGTCCTCGAGAATGGCATCTATAGCCCCTGTTTCTGTGCCCCTCAACCACGCTTCTCTGAGGAGAGCTGAAAGGCATGACCCGACAGTTGTTTTACCTGCGCCAGGAAATCCGATGACCATCAACATGAACTCTTTTCGTTCAATATCCGAGGCACTGGCCGTCGTGTTCATAAAAGTTGCAAAGACCCGTGCAGCGGCTGCCATAAGATGCTGAATCGTCTCGTCCCTTCCGACCAAAGTAAAATAATCTCCCAAGTCCGCATGTAAATACGGCTGCGCACCGTTGTCCACAAGAGGCAATTTGCAGCCTGGCACCCTCCTCGCCGGCATCCCGCGAAGAAACCTTGCATCCTCCAGTTGTTTTGTGTATACATCCAGCAACCTCGACACTACAACAACACAAATGTGTCAGTAGTAGAAATAGCCACAGTACACCAACACATTAAACACCAAAGCATAACCCCGTACGTACGAAGAGCCGCAGATGCAGAAAAATCCAGGCAACACGTTCTACAAGCTACACAGCAAAAAAAACACACCGCACCAACAAAGGCAACAGCCGAAGGGCTTCACAAACACACAGAGACCAGGCACTAGCACCACGACAAGTAAACGCCAAGTTCCAGCCAAGAAGTGGTTTTGCTCAGCAATTGCTTACCTGGCGCAGCTTGAAGGGTTATCGGCAGGGTCGCTGAAACAGAAATATAAACTTGTCAGTACTCGGCATAGCCAGGGGGCAAGAGGCGCGACGAGGCAAAAAAAGGGCGAAACGAGAAGCACTCCTAAATAACGCACAGCCCAGAAAGAACACAGATCCAAAGACCACAAAGTTGCGAAAACCACACCAGGCCGGCAGATCCAGGCAACGCTACTTACGTGTAGGAGCCTTCGTTGCCCGAATAGTATGAGAAGATCCAGGCACATATGTAGACCTGCTCAGGCCGTCTTCCCCTGCCTGTAGACGTCTCCACCTGACCCTGCCTTGCTCATAGCGCTTCACACTGATAAAGACAGCCGAGAACTCCTGGAGAACATCATGTACCGCCACTCTACCATCATCAAGGTAAAATTCGCAGCCCTCTGCCCCATCTATGTCTTCGATGAACTCTACAAACTCCTCCACAGTGCTCGCATCCACCTCCATGGGCTTAAGCCCTAGCCGCCGCTGTCTGAGTATATTCTTTAAGGGCAGTAGTTCTTATAAATCAAAGTGTTAAAATGTGTTGATTTTGCTATTCTTGCCAAGTGAGTTGATAATCAGCAACCTCAGTTGGAGATGATAGTGATAAAAACATTAGCATGTCTAAGCTTTAGACATAACTTCCTCGATTTCATTTTAGTCCTTGAATCCTCCACAATACTGGATGGGATCACCATAATAGCATTCTAAAAGTTGATGATAAACACAAAATTAAACCCAAAACAAGAGCTGACCATTTATTAGACTTTGTAAATATTCCAAAAGTGTACTCAAAATAGCTTTGCACCATTTGCACCTTAAACTTATCTAAATCATAAAACACACTAAGTTCCAACCATGTTTATATCCATGTCATAGATTTTATAGAGTGTGGACTATATTTGAACTCACAAGTTGAAGAGTTGAGCTCATAAGTTGAGCTCAAATTTCAATTGTAGTTTAATACAAACATTAAAAACTTTAAATAAGGTTATGAATTTAATAATTTCATACCTCCATACATATTATATAGATAAAAATGTTCTAAAGAGCACTTCTTGTTCTAACAATTTAAATATTTATTACATGCCATAATAGGGATATTTGTTAAAACAAAAAATAAGATGTTTGCAGAAAAAGTATTCTTATTACCAACATCTTCACCAGCAAAAGGAAAACAACACTTTAAGCGAATAATCTTCATATCACCAATAGAAGCTCAGAGAGTGTACTCCACTAATGGAAAAGGCAATATTAAAAGGCAATAAAATGAGAAGAAAAAATAGAAACCAACTTAAAAAGAGTGATGTCCTTACTGGAACATCTTAACTTCCCACCACCCTAACCATGACTCAAGTTGTAATAAACAACTTATATCCGTATGGCCATTTTTACGCCATCACATTCAAATCTTATTTGCTTTTACCTTATGCTCTTCTTTAGAAGGTGCAACCTATCACTGTTTACACAACTCCTTAAACATTAATTGAAACTTTGGCTAGATAAAGTGGCAGTGTTAGTTTAGGATTTGAGCCCAATGGAACTCTCATAACCTTCCAATAATTGACCATTCCCAAAAATTGCTCGAACACCATTCCAATTTACACTAGCCCCATCTATCATGAAACTGCGAAAGTTTGTAAGCTTATCAGTCTGCTTTAGGACAATATCCGAAAGGGACTTCCAAAATATTTCTTGGGTTGTTTGGTCTTGTACTTTAAACTCTACTGTCACAATTGTCAAGTTACAATATAGCATATGAAAACACAAATATTACAACAATTTCAATATAATGAGAATAAAAATTACTTTAGATCATACACATGAGCTCCCATAGTTGTCCAACCTAATACGTACTCCATATGGTCAAAATGTACCCATGCATTTGCAAGGTCACTGGACCCAAACATGTCCATTCGGGAGACAAGATTTATACTAAAGGCAAGGCCCATGGTAGATATTTTCAAGATAAAGGGGCACTCTTGTTCATTCACAACTTAGTTTAAAAACAAACTTCCGTGGATAAACTTGTATGGACAAGTTTATTTCAATTGAAGGATGGAGTCAATTTTTTATTGCAACTTCCCCTCTCGATATTCACATATCCAAAATTTTATTTTAAACAATATAATATAAGAAAAAGATATTATAGAAAAGAGCTCCCTACTCAAGTTTTCTTTATCCTGCTTCTTCAGAAAATCAACGTTTTGTTTCGCTTGGTTGCTTGTAACCAAGGAAAGCTCTTTCATCATTGGCAGCTGTAGAAGTTTCACATTGATTGATATGGCCTTTTCCGGTAGTTGTCATCTGCTGCCGATACTGAGATTTCATGTTTAGCATCATCATTTTCATTTCAACTATCTGCAATCAGCAAGCATAGAAGAATTTAGAAGACCAAATAGAAGAAATGCTGGCTTACAAACAGAACTTGCCTTGACTTCGTACTCCATAGAGCACTCCAGTCAATTTTAACCTTGTTTATAGTCGTCTAAAAGTTCCTCCGGTAATGCGAGTGAGAAAGAAAGCAAGCATGTTAAAGCGGCAAACCTTCGTGACTTCTTTCTTCTTTAGGAAACAGGCTCCCGAATGTTCTGGTCACCTGGATTAAATGTTTCAAGAGTTAACTTCCTTCTCACCGACGATTGTAGTTGTTTTGGTCCAATCGTCCACTTGACTATTCAGCACTTGAGGAGTACTCCTGTCATCGCCACTGTACTATTCCTTACAAGCAGACTCGGTTCTAACTTCTACAGCATCTTTTCCGACGTCATTTTCCAGCTCGTAGTGCAGCATCTGGTCAGCGTATTGTTGAGCTGGTTCTTTTGAAGCCCCTGTCATCACTGTCTCCTCAATTGAAACCAAAGTAGCCTTTTTCTTCGGAAGTTCTTGAGAATATGAAGTACAAGGCCCTTGGATGTATGGCCCTCTTTTCATGATCCCGGTGCTCAAACGCATCGAGATCACATCCAGTGAGGCCGATCGCAAGCTCGCAGCATCGCTCCCCAAGAAATTCGCGGCTGCTAGATTGCTCAAGGATGGAAGAGAGCTCCATGGCTGGATTGCCAGGGCGGGGCGCGATGGAGAGCTGAAAAGAAGAAACGAGTAAACAAACAAACTTCAAAGGAAAAGAGAGAACAAAAGCTTACCCGGAACATCCTCGGCGCGCCCTTGGCCTTGGCACCAGGAGGACGAGGCTGTCTCTCAAGTTTTGGAAGATACCAGCACTGGAGATCTCAATCTCTCAATCTCTCACACTCTAGCATGCTCAATCTTTTGCACTCTTACGTGCCCGATCTCTCGCAATCTCACATGCTCCATCTCTCACACTCTCTCGCTATCTCTGGATCTCTCTCACGCTCTGGGAGGGAGCCTTAAAAAAACCTGGGCCTCAAGGCTGATGGCTGCCCTAACCCTAACCAATTTCTCATCCTGGCTGTTCATTCCAAATAACCTAAATCTCAGCTATCATAATATCTTTGATCTTATTTTATCTTATAATTATTATTATATGTGAATTATGGTTCTTTATTTTGTATATTTTAATGATGATATAACTAGCACCTATCAACATTTCTGTTATTAGAGATATGATATTATTTTTTCCAAATTATCTAGAAAGGATGCATTTTCATCAATATTTTGTACATATTTTGAAATCATTACAAGAACTTTAAAGATTATAAATAAGGCATATTGAAATATATTGTACTATACTAATACATGAATGAATGAATTTTCATCCAGAAATTTATTTTTTTTTGTATTAGATCCTAAATGCATTAAATATCATTGAGTAGTATTCACAATTATGGATAAAACTCAAGTCATAGTAAGAATTGAATCTTTCATTGAAGAATTATCATTACTTAGCACTTAAGATTTGATAAAATTTATCATCACCTAGCACTTAAGATTTAACAAACTTGACACATCACATGTGCTATTAGTTAGTTCAGACCTCTTGGATTGCCACATTATACTCAAATGTCATTACTGATATCATTATTAATTATCAAACTTCACGTGTTGAAAATCCTTCTTTGGATCTATGTGCAAACATGCATCAGACATTATAATAGATTATAGTAACATTAAAACTATCATTAAAACTTCAAGACACTAGAAAGACACTCCTCAATCAAGATATGCCTCTCTCTGCTGCTTTTCCATCTCCCTATCTTTTGCTCCTAGCTCGCAAGTAACTTGTGCCTCATAGCTATTTCACGCTAGAATGATCAGTTTGGCAGCGAACCAATCTTCCCAGCACATTAGATTCTGGGTTTTTTTTTTCTTATCGTTCCATTAGCATTGAGAAGATCGGTTCGGTGACAAACCGATCTTCCTAGCACATTAAATTTTGGGTTTTTTTTTGTCTCTTGTCGTTCCACTGGCGCTGAGAAGATTGGTTCAGCGACAAACCAATCTTCCCAGCACCAAGGGAACTTCTTCTTTTCTTCTTCTTTTTGTTCCCTTGGTGCTGAGAAGATTGGTTTGGCAACGAACCAATCTTCCCAGCAGCAAGGGAATTGCTTCTTTTCTTTTTTTTTTGGTTCCCTTTGCACTGAGAAGATCAGTTCGGCGACAAACTGATCTTCCCAGCACCAAGGGAACTGCTTCTTTTCTTCTTTTTTTTGTTCCCTTGGCGCTGAGAAGATTGGTTCAGCGACGAACTGATCTTCCTAGTGCCAAGGGAACTGCTTTGCGGTTTTTTTAATGTTTACTCAAGTTTATTTGTCATTTCATGCAGATATATAAATCATGCCACAACAAAAGAAGTGTGCCGGTCAACCTTAATGGACCTGTTCTCCACAAAAGCGACTAGATCATTGTGCTAGATTCACTAGGGACACCTCACAAGTTCAAAGCACTATTTCGGAGGAAGACCATGGTGGGAGCAGTGGTGTTCAGATCCAAGTAATGGTTGATCTTGATCCAGGTGTTAGCATGTAGGAGCCAAATGGTTCTAGAGAGTGTGGAAATGCAGAAGCTAGCTATAGCACAGGAGAAGCTGCTGGTGGTAGTGCCATAGGTGGTGGTGCGGAATTTAGTGGCAGAAATGCGGCACTTGGTGCTATACGTGGTGGGGCAGATCTTGATGGTGGAAATGGCAGACATGCTGCTACTCCTGAAGGTCACAGAAATGAGGTGGTAACTATGCTAGAGGCCGACACAATCTTGAATGAGTGAGTACGCGAGACTATTGTCCAAGCTCAAGAACGAATTATTAGCAGGGTGTTAGGTGAAATGGCTTGGAAAGGATCCCAACATCTTGAGATTCCACTTTGTCATTTTAAACAAAGTCACTGGGTGCGCTCAGCCTATGACCTCAACATGGCTATTTATACCTCTTTCATAGAGGTTGGATTCAGGCACATTGCTGGATCATTTATTGTGTTGTCATCATTTCCCGGAACAAATCACATAGACATGGTTACTCACGAGATCAAGCAGACTTGGGATCAAATATGGCAGAGGAAATCTCAAGAGTTTGATACTTTGATGGTGTCCCACAAGGAGACACAAGCCTTTGTAGGCCAGATGTTCTTCATTATTGATGGAAATCACCGGTGGCTTGCGTTTTGGAGGTGTATCCAAGAGAAGTTCTAGGATGATGATGAGTGATATATTTGTGTTCCAGTGACACTTATGGAGCCATAGGATCGAAACCAAGCTGTGAGGCTCAACTTGGGATGTCACAAGATCAACATGTAAGAATCTTTTACTAGTAACCTTTGTTCTCACCAACTATGTTATAGGCTTAATCAATTTTCTTTCCAAGCACATACCTTGGTCCATGATATCGAGCACCTTCAATATGTTGGCATGCTTTCTCTTGAGGAAATCCAGATGCTATATAATCATGAGGTTATGAAAGCAGTTCAAGCAAAGCTTGTAGCACATAAAGGCCAAGAGTTGCTTACTTGGTATCAGGTGCCTATGGATTTTTTGGTTGCGGTCTGGGCAAAGGTATCTTTTTCTTGCATGAACTTGTGTTTTCTACTCACAAATTTTCCTTTTAGCAAATTGTCAAGGTGAAGCAAAACTCATATTTGAAGATTACGCAAGTGATAGATGAGGTGCAAAAGAACCTTGAACTGCAACAAATTGAGCAGTGCATTTTGAACTCGAAGAAATCAAAGGTGAAAAAGCTACTTGTGATTGCAGACATTTGCTGCGATAAAGATTGGTTGGATTGCATTGCAGAGATATGCTCTTGTGGCAGTAAGTTAGTCCTTTTTATCTTTCTCATTCCACTTTGAAATCCTTGTCCTTGCAGGAAATGGTAAAGCATCTGAAGAATTGATCTATAACATCGCAAAAAGCAAACTCTCCTTCAATGAACAAACCTCTTGCTTGGAGCTCTTTAACACTGGGCATCGTAACAATGATAAGAGGTTGGAGAGCAAACTTGAGAATGTGATGAAGGAGAAACTCTATATCACTTAGAGTATTGTGGCTGCTGAGGAGCTACTTCAAGTATGGGATACGAAGTTCCTTACTAGTGCCCGCACCGGCATAACACTTCCAGACTCCCTTCAAGAGCTTGGGGATGCATGGCTTCCTGATGGCAGCTCAAGCTCTATGGATTTCAAGAACCAGCCGTGCCAACCATTTTTCTCGTGCCGCATAGCATAGAGGTATATTGCAAGTAATTGACTTGTTTATTTAATCATGGCTCTTTTTTAGGTATTTAAATCATTGCCCAGGTGCTTCAGTGTACACCACAAGTGTTTTTCTCAAGCTCTTAACTAGTGGGAAGAAACTTGGCATGTATGAGCCAGAGTTCCATTGTCCCACTGCGTGGGAGCGAGAACTTTGTCCATGGCACTTGGAGTTGTGGAGACAAATGCCATCGTCACCTTTTGAGCTTGATTTGTACCTTGAGTGTCATTTAGGTTTGATGAGTAAAATTTCTTAGTAGTAACTTATGTTTCTACTTTATTGTAGAGGCACTTTTGGAGGGAGTGGAGATGCTTTAGGACAAGGACGATATTCATATTGAGCAGACCGAAGACGAACAAGTGGAAAACCCGGCTGAAAACTCTCCTGCCCCATCTCATCCTACAGCAGTTGCTCATTCCCCAGATCCTACTGCCGCTGCTTATCTAGCCCCAATTGCTCAAAATGTACGAAAGTAACTCCATAGTGCGGATGTTCAAGAGAGTAAGAACTTGATTTCCAATGATCTTGCTTATTTGTAATTTGGTTGTAGATGTCGAAGAAACCAGCCAACACTCTATACGTCGACTTGAGTCATGGTTAGGGTGGGAAAAGTTAGGATGTTCCAATGGGGACATCACTCTCTTTAGGTTGGTTGGTATTTTTCTTCTCATATTATTGCTTTTTAATATCTCCTCAAATGCGAAAACTTTTGAAGATAGCTCTATAGTGCATATTAAATCTGACAGACTTCATATAGACTCATCTTCCCTTTCCTTGTTTAAGAGAAATGCCAACTCTAGTGCTTACTTTCAGAGAGATTCATAGTTGGGGGTGTATGCGAGGTCCTCAAGTGGTTATATGGGAACAAGGCTTTCTATTGAGATGTTACATGATAGGATGAAGAGAAAATTGACTTCACCTGCCTGAATAATGGTAATTGCAATTGAGGAAGTGCTCCACGGCATATCTATGGAGTACATTCTCGAGCTTCTATTAGTGATATGAAGACAGTTCACTCAAAACATCGTTTTTCCTTTGTTAGTGAAGATGTTGGCATAGATATTGGAGTAAAAAACTCTCACATGCCTAATGTTGAGTATCATTCTACTCTAAGACATTGCCCTCAGATAAAGCCACTTCAAATGGCTAATAAAAAAAGTGCATCACAACAAGTTGAAATTGCTTACCATATCATACAAAGGCATAGGGACAACAAAAGGTAGAATTTTAATAGCAAATTGTGGAATTCAACACCCAATATGAGAACACACTAATAAAGATTCAAAAAAACAATTAAATTGTGGAGGAGAGCTCTATATTATAGGAGCTTATGGTGTGGCAGCTTTGGACAATAGGGAAGCTGATTGAGGCAATCGTGTCAACTGGATCCTTGAGGAAAAAGTTGCAGGAAAAGACTTTGCACTAGGAAATTAAGATCTTATGGAAGGAAGCAATAGGAGAAGAGGAGTCTAAGTAGAAATTTGAGGAGTTCACTAGGGAGGAGCTGGAGTGATGACTCAGAGGACACCATTAGCAAGCTAAAAGACAAGGATGAGGACATCTCAGAGGATGCAGAGGCATTGCTTGAGCTTGAGAAGACAACCAAGGAGCAAGTGTAGGATGGAATCACTTATTGAGCAAGTGGTAAAGATAAGGGTATGGAAAGTAAACATTGAGAGGATGTTGAAACAAAAGGAATCTAGGATAGGTTTAGAGATTCCCACAAAGCAGTAGGTATAGGAATTTTCTATTTTAGCTAAGGGAGAGATGGTGGAGAAGCTTTAAGAAGGTGCTATTGGGTCTACATCAAAGGTTTAGATGTTGTTAAGCACAGTTGGGATTGGCCCTAGAGATCAAACAAGGATAAGATTCACTTGTTAACAATGAATGTGGGAGCATTAGCTGAGAAGTATGAGCTCCTGGAAAATTGCATTCAGTTTTTTTTACAGTGTTTTGGAAGGCTTTGTTATACCTCATGTTTGGCTACTAGCAATAGGACATCCCCAAGGAATTTTGTGAAGTAATCATTGTTTGTTTCTCTCACAGCTAGCTAGATTTTCACTTGGTTGTAGTGCAATGCAATGGAATTGGCATAGCACATCGCCTCTTGGCCTCAGTGTTGGTAGAGACGTTGTTAGATTGAAGCAGGTGGAAGACAGCTACAAACCCAAATGTATTTTGCGGGTTAAGAACAAGGTGCCACCTTTTCTTGGTTGAAAAAAGTTTCCAATGAACAGGATTTCTTAAAATTCTAGTGTGAGGAGATTTGTGGGTGGGATTTGCATGTGCATCGGATTAAAGAGCTCATTGGGTCCTTAGATCTTTGTCTAAAACTCTAATACTCTCACTGACTTTGTGCTTCTACATTATTGGAGGAGCTCACCTCGTATGTGGTGGAATTAGGGTGAGTTTGACTATTCCCCCTCCCTAGGTAGCACAAATGATCCAATATTGAAATTGGAGTAGACTGATTTCTCTCTGCTATAAGTTATACATGTTGTTCTAAGAGGTATTAAAAATACATTAAACCAAGGCCCTGCTACCACTAAGCATTGGCAATGGCTACAAAAATTCTGATGTGTGTAGCTAACAGAAAATTCTCTTTCATAAAGTGGCAAAATGCTTTGATTATACTGTTGATGTGGGCATGAGGGAGCTGGGATTTACACTCTCACTATATGAACTCCTCCTTTTGTGGATGTGGATGCTGAGGAAGACTAAGTATAGTTTTTTTTTTAGTCAAATTTTTTAGTGGTAATATTGAGCTTCTTCTTTGACTTATGATATTTATTTATTTATTAGACTTATATTATTTAGCATTTTCTTGGACTGAAAACATGTCTTAAGGTTTCAATAGAATTGTTGGTTCATCCCGAACCAATCATTTAAACATCAACTTTTGTATTTGGTGGATTATATTGACTTTCATTGACTTTCATTGACTTGAGCTCAGCTCAAAAACTACCCAGCCCTAGTTTGGGCCAGTATAGGCAGATTGGCTTCGGCACTTTGTATGCATGGTGAAATCTATAGTCATGGGGTAGTTACTGCCGACTGGTTATATCACCTGCCTCTTTATCGATGTTCCTTATTCCATTAACAGAGTGTGACCGTGTAAACAACTCTAACTGCCTGTTTACAGTAGTCTATCTAAACCTTATCGACAGGTTTGGTTTCTTTGCTCAGGAGGGTTCCTCTAGCTTCTCTCTCTATATCCATGTGGGTAGGGGCGTATCACACTTTTGTAAGCTGGGTGACACCTAGAGCAGCAAGGGTGGCTGACTCCGTTGGTCATTTCCTTGACGGCGTCGGCCGGAAGGTGTTTGAGTTGGTAGCGCATCTGCATTAGATATAGAGGTTGCTTCCTAGCTCATTTAAGTTGGTGCATTTCTCACATAGTGTGAATACGATGAACTTTTTCTGGAGTTATTTCCTTAGCGGTATTCTAGATTTGAGTATGCATCGATAAGGACATCGATCTTCCGTCAAGGGGGGGAAAGTGTCGCAAATGTGACTTCAGAAATTAAAAGTTACCTATCGGCTAGTCCTTTCGGATATTTTTTTCTTACTACCACGATGGCAGGAGGTTGGTATTGCTAATTCCCTTTATCAGCACCTCTTGTTCAAGTGTTAGTTTACTGGGATTAGCACCTGTACTTAGCCAGAACATAAGGTAGGAACTCCTATGTGTTTCTAGCTGAGCATACTTGGCTTGGCTTTTAGTTCTTTTTTGCTTTGTCTTGCATTGGCTTAACAAGAACCCTCGTGTATTGAGATTAGCCCTTCAATATCGCTAGATGATAGCTTACTGTGTCTACTAAACACCCTCGCTATCATGCCCTTTGTGTTAGTCTCATTTCGGTCCTAAATGCTATTTATAGAAAGTGTCCAGATTTGCTCATTTAGCATATCTATGGAATGTAGAGATTGTCTTGAACACAATGGTGTTCATCTCGTGTCCAAATTCGCAATCTAGTGCCATTCCATATTTAGTAAGTTTCAAACTTGTCCCAGAGACTAACTCCTAATACTAAGGGAGGCTTGGGGTGAAAACCCAAAGCATGTGTTTCATGGGGAGGGAGGGGTTGTGGGGGGTTCCAAATGTATAGTAGGGATAGTGGGTAGGTTGGGCATGGCTGACCAACTTGAGGTATAGTCTAGCTTCCACTTGTGTGCCTATCCTTGTTCTGCGTCCAGATTGGGTCTAAGCCCAAGCTCCACATTATGCTATCCTCACATTAGGCCACCAGTATTCTAAAATAGTGCCAAACTCCGTTTAGTTCCGTTTTGCGTGCTGGTCTTAACATTGGGATGTTGGATACTCTAGGATTGTTCCAAGTCGCTCCGTGCCCCTGTCCCTTTGCTCCTTGGGCTATACACTCGGGAGTTGTTATGTGTTCTAGTGCCATTACTCCTTGGCTTCATGCTTGGGAGTTTGGCATTGTTTCTTCATTCAGTGGCCCAAGGCCCTAAAACTCAGGTTCCACACCATTGTCTTTTGGATACGTGGCATGGGACATGTGGCACATGGAGGGTTTAGGTTCCACTTTGTTGTTATTCTATGGTAAATCATCAAAGGATAAAGGGTAAAGACCACGTGCGCTACAATTGGTTTCAGTACATCAATCTGTTGAGGCACTCCATGGGCATTCCCTTGCAGCATCTCCCATGGAGAATAGCTAATAGTGCTGTGAAAAGTGTTGTTATAACAGATTTCTGCTGTGTCCAACTGCTCAACCTAGTCGCACTAGTCCGTTGTGATATAGTACCATAGATAATCCTCAACTTGAGCATTCACACGTTTGGTCTGCCCATTAGTTAGAGAATGATAAGCTATACTAAACTTCAACTTGGTACCAAATAACTGGAATAGTGTGCCCCAAAACTTCTCTATAAACCTCAAATTTCTATTTGAGATCATCTCTTTAAGAAGACCACGAACCCGCATTACTTCATAGAAAAAGAGCTTTGCTGCTTGTTTCACATTCACTTTTCCCACAATTGGAATGAAGTGTGCAACAAGCTTCTCTTGCCAATGAGCTTGCTTCAGCGTAAGCTTTGGCTATGTAGCAAAGTAGCTCAGTGTGTTAGTATCCATGTAAACCTTGGTATGTCCACCTAAATAGTGTCTCTAGTGTTCCAATGCCAACACTATAGCAAACATCTCTTTCTCATATGTTGGCTATCTTCGTTCATTCAATTTCTTGGAATAGAACGCAATGGGACAACCATGTCACCTTAGTGTAACACCAACCACTTTGTCATAATCTTGCTACATCATGGCACCAATAGCATAGCCAAATGCATCACAATGCACTTTGAAGGGTTTATCAAAATCTGGAATCCTGAGAACAGGAACTATAGTCAAGATCTCCTTCAACCATACAAAAGCACGTTGATAAGCTGGTGTCCAATAAAACAGAATATTACTCTTCATTAACTCAGTCAATGGAAGAGAAATTCTTGCAAAATTGAAGATAAACTTGCGATAGTATCCCACTAAACTGAGAAAGGAATGAACATCTAATACAATAGTTGGGACTTCCCAGGACTTCAACACTTCCACCTTCTTTGGATCTACCTCAATTACGCCACCATCAACTATATGTCCAAGAAAGTTTATGTGCAATTGTTCAAAAGCACATTTACTTTCCTTAGCATATAGTTTGTGTTCGTGCAACTTCTGAAACACCGGCTCTAAGTGTTTCAAATGATCCTCCAATGTTTCACTGAAGACTAGAACATTGTTGATATATAGAATAACAAATGTGTCCAAAAAATCTCTAAATATTCTATCCATCATAGTGCTGAATGTTGCCAAAGTATTGCATAACCCAAACGGCATAACAAGATCCATACTAAGTCTTAAAGGTTGTCTTCTCCACCCTTGATCTACCACCCATATCTGATGATACCCAAACCGTAAATCAAGTCGCATAAAATATTTAGCCTTTAAGAGTTGGTCAAACAAGTCATCAATGTGAGGCAAAGGATAACTATTTTTGATCGTAATCTTGTTGAGTGTATGACATTTGTCAAGAAGCTCCATAAGTTGTTTCTTAAGTTTAGCCATTTCCTTGATGTTCAAACAATACAGAGCTTTTATAGATGGTTTAGAACCTTGAATAATCTCAATCCGATAATCAACCTCACAGATAAGAGGTAGCCCTAGCGGCAAATCCTTCAAAAACATATCTAATTCTGCACCAACAACTCCAATATCTTCTTTGGTACAGGATTAACCCCGTCACCAATTTGAATTAAGTCACTAACACCCTCAGCTTCCATCACTTGAACCCAAAAGGTCCGATATCCCTTCTTAGTTGCTTTTTGAGCGGCTCTCGCAATCAAGAACTCAACATCCCAATCCTTTGAGGAGTGCTTCTACAACTAGAAGGACACATCGGGATGTCCTTCTAACGTCAATATGATAGAACTTTGTCTAGCACCATAAATCCCTTTAATATATTTGTTGAAGAAATCTATACCATACACCATCTGAAAATCTGGTATCTTCAACACTACCAAGTCCACTCTTTCTTTCCACTTGGATATTTTTATTGGAACATCACTCACAAATTTTCTGGCTACTTTCCCACCTTCCCCAAACCGGATGTAGCGCACGTGGTTTTGACCCTTTATCCTATGGTCATTTACCATAGGATAACACCACGAAGCGGAACCTAAACCCTCTTTGTGCCACGTGACGGATGCCACGTGTCATATGCCACGTGTCCATGCCACGTGTCCATAAGAACCTGAGGTTCAAGGCCTTGGGCCACTGAACAAAGGAACGGTGCCAAACTCCCAAGCATGGAGCCGAGGAGTGACGGGACAGGAGCCTGGAGCGACTCCCGAGCATAAAGCCCAAGGAGCGAAGGGACAGGAGCCTGGAGCGACTTGGAACAGTCCTGGAGCAACCAGCATCCCAATGCCAGGACCAGCACACAAAACGGAGCCAAACGGAGTCTGGCGCTATTTCGGCATACCGGTGGCCTAACACGAGGATATGGGTACTCCACCAACTAGCATGGAATGGAACTTGGGCTTAGACCCAAGCCGGACGCAGAACAAGGACAGGCACGCAAGCGGGAGCTAGACTATGCCTCAGGTTGGTCGGCCATGCCCGACCTACCCACTATCCCTACTATACATTTGGAACCCCCCACAGCCCCCCCCCCTTGAGGAACACACGCTTTGGGCTTTCACCCCAAGCCTCCCTTAGTATTAGGAGTTAGTCTCTGGGACAAGCTCGAAACTTACTAAATATGGAATGTCCCTAGATTGCGAATTTGGACACGGGACGAACACCATTGTGTTCAGGACGATCTCTACATTCCGTAGATATGCCAAATGAGCAAATCTGGACACTTTCCATAAATAGCATTTGGGACCGAAATGAGACTAACACAAAGGGCATGATAGCGAGGGTGTTTGGCAGACACGGTAAGCTATCATGTAGCGATATTGAGGGACTAATCTCAATATGTGAGGGTTCTTGTCACTAGCAAGTGCAAGACAAAATGAGACGGGAACTCCTTACCGGGCTAAGTATGCTTAGCTAATAACACGTAGGAATTCCGTCCTTATGCTCGTCCGGTCTAAGTACACTCGAAATGCCCAGTTAACTCC
>NW_003314281.1:2226184-2227192 GCF_000143415.4 Selaginella moellendorffii | reverse complement strand
ACCTCTTTGTCTAACGCGGATACCTACTAGCTCAGACACCTTCCGGCCGTCACCGACAAGGAAATGACCAACGGGGTCAGCCACCCTTGCTGCTCTGGGAGTCACCCAACTTACAAAAGTGTGATATGCCCTGCCCGCAGAGACATAGAGAGAGAAGCCAGAGGCCCCAACCCTCCTGAGCAAAGAAACCAAACCCGTCGGTAAGGTTTAGATAGACTACTGTAAACAGGCAGTTAGAGTTGTTTACACGGTCACGCCCTTTCAACGGAATAAGGAACATCGACAGAGAGGCGGGTTATGTGACCAGTCGACAGTAGCTACCCCATGACTAGAGATTTCAACATGCACACGAAGTGCCGAAGCCAGTCTGCCTTTACTGGCCCAAACTCAAAGATCAATAAATGGACAATATCAAAGTCAGAGACAATGATATCTTAGAAGCTGAATTATCAGTGATTATATCTTAGATTAGAACACAAAAGTATTCCAAGTAAGTTATCATCTGATAAACTAGTAGTATAGTGCAGGAACCACCAAGATCATCATAATTGGAAAACATAGGATTCACTATCCAACAAAATTCAATAGCTAGTGTATCATCAAGAACACTTAATGATAAAACATAACTATCAAAGATAGCAGACAGTAAGCCAACAACTTACTAGAGATAACTCAAAGAACACAAAGTATCATTGACTGACAGGCACAATGCTCGCGAATGTATCACCCGAAGGAAATAACATCCCAACCTATCAGAACTAACTCGAGCAATAATCAACAGAACAGAATGAATGCGGTAAGACCAACAAACACCCATTCATGCCAACTATCACACTAGCCAATCCAAATAGATCCCAGCCAACAACACCAAGGAACTCAAGTTGCCTAAGCAAGTGTTAGCAACATCCTTTTGATGTCTCAAACCCAAGAGACCAATCTAGAGCAAATCACAAAGAACATGTGATATGCAAAAAGCCAGAAGCCATCAAAGAGAACAAATAACCACCA
>NW_003314281.1:2222488-2226066 GCF_000143415.4 Selaginella moellendorffii | reverse complement strand
GACAAGGATAATCAACTATCTTAGATGATAGTCAATCATCACCAATGATTGCTAGATGCAAATACTAACGTCAACATTGAAACTAATGAGCCAAAATGTCTTCCCCAACAACTTCTAACAAATGGAACAATGAGCATAAAACTCAAAGAACCAAAAGCTCGAAGAAGTCTATAGCCAAGTCTTGCCTAATAATGATCACGAGTCTCGCATGGACTAACGTCAATGCTAAAGAAGAAATCATGGTACAACCCACAATATCCTCCTCAACACATCTATAAGCTAAACTTCATAATGCAAAGCTAATGAAGAGCATGTCTGCATCAATCCAAAAGCTAAACATAACGAAGCTATGCTTGACAAGTGATCATCAAGCGATCCTCCATGAATCCATCTATAGCAAGACGTAACTCACATCATAACAAGCACAAGAAGAATCATCAATGATTGATATATTTCAACTCAAATCCAATAAGGATTCAAACATCCAATATCAATCACTAACTCTTCCGCTTGTAGAGTTAGCATAGTCCATGACTAAATCACTTTTCAAGGAAAAGCTGAAGCTCAACCCCTACTAAATAACCTTGTTTAGAACACAACTAACTCAAACTTGCCACTTAGTTCATTTGAACGTCAACATAGTTGCGAACTAGCAAATGTACGAATGCCAATAACACAAAGCCATAGCCAAATCATCAACACTATCTTCATTAAGACTAATGAAACTCGACATCAATCTTGCGGATAGACATCTCATTTCACTGAAATCTCAACGTCAATAATATCAATGACAAGGCATCACCTCAATGCCATCAACATCAGAACAAAGCTAAAAGAAAGCACGAGTGAATCACCACTCAAAGCTCTCTAGCAACTAAGCTAACCAAGGTCGAAGATACTTTACTCAGTATCCAAGACCAATTCTTCAGCAAAACTCAGTTACAGATAACACTTCCTCAAAGAGTGAATCACCACGTCCAAGACTCAATGAAATCCAACATTATGAACTAAACGCAACCAAATGATATTGACAGAGATAGAGTCAACATGCCAACATGGAAAACCCATGTAAGTCTAACGACACGATCCTCCGCAACACCATCCGGCAAAGCAAGCCCATCACTGCTAAATCATCATCGAGTGAAGCAAGTGTCATAGTCTTTCGACAAAGTTTACAAGCAATCACTAGTCGCAAAGCAACTAACAATCACCCCTCAACTTGCCTTCACAAGACTCAAACACTAAACTCATGCCATCAAGTCATATACTTGTCCAACATGAACATGATACCCCAGGTCAAGATAAACGTTCATGGGCAAGCACAAACTAAATGACCACTCAACTCCAACTCAACTGCAATAAGCTCACTAATGCATTTAGCCAACAGCTCTGAGCATGCCTTGAAGAGGCTAGCTATGCATGATCAACACTCAGCCGAAACTAAAGTGAAGACCATGAGATGGACTCATATCGGTACACAACCTCCTCATAGACAAAGCTATAATACGGGTACCAACATCTTAAACTCAAACAACTAAGTTGAACATCACCATCCTTAGCCAAGGCGCAGGGCCACCAAGACCAAATCAAGATCAGTGAGAGCTCACTACTCTCATAGAGTCTAACGAAATGCAAAGTGCAACCTGCCACCAAGCATAACGCTACAAAAGAAAGGTACAAGGGTCACCTTTCTCAGAAAAGTGCAACAACCACTTTTCTACATTAACTCCAGACTCTATCCAACTCAATTGCCTTAGCCCCAAAAGTCAGCATCCCTTTCAGGCCGCATCATACAAACTACATACTAAGGTTTAAGCCAACTGAAGTCAACTCCAACCCCTTCACTAGTTTGTATTGGCTTACGAAAACGGAATGGTTTTCGGACAAAGTGATAATAGATCAGCTATTGGAAAAGTCTAAGAAAATTTGTGGAAAATTTCCATCCTAGAGAAAGAATGACTCTCAGTCCAGGAATACAAACTTTCAAGACTCAACCAACTTCCTCCTACTAACAACTTCACATAGGTTCACCTCAACACAAATTCTCATGATCCATAGTATGCTTAAGCCTCGAACATCTCTTTCTGCCCATTCTTTCGACATCCAACACTGATATCCGTAAAATGCAAATGGAACATCTAAAGTTTGATCACGAAGACCACATCTTTGGATATCCACATTGCATTAACACTCTTCTTCAACCACCTTCAAGATCCAATGTGAAGCTAAAACACTAACAAGAAAAATGACATGGAAAATCAAGCTTTAAGGAAAAATTCTTCATCACTTGAAGTAACAATGCCATTTCCACTAACACAAGTGTTAGTGATGTCAATGCCCCAACTACACATCTTCTCCATCCAACAATCTACTCCAAGTGCTAACGGATCAACCAACAAGTTATAGCAAGTAAATGCTATAACCCTTTCCAACACTTTATGGGCAAACCCTCAAGGAAACAAGGAACCAACTTAAGCTTAGCATAATGGACCACTATAGAGAATCCAATCAAAGCTACTACAATGCTACTTCGTGCAAGTAGACTAGCTTCACTATCAACCACTTTGGGGTTGATCATCGTTTAACCAAGCAACTTCGTAAACACATTGCTCATCATCACATGGATATGATATGGAAATCACAATGATTTGATCATCAATTGAGCAATACCACGAGCGATGTCTATGTCATTACTTCAAAGGTTTATGTGAGTATCAAGTGCAAACTCGATTCGACAAAATGCAACATAGATGCCACACTCCATTAATAGAGACTTACAACACCCAACACCACTAACTTTTGTTCACAACACGGACAAGCTCATGCCACTCTCTTTCCGACCAAACTCAAAACTAATCCAGCACCAAGCTACTCAAGGAGCAATAGCAAGGTTCCCCGAAAAAGAATTGAGCATTGCAACCCAAATCTCCCAATAGCAAGCCTAGACAAAATGGTTTAGCGCTTCACCGCTATCCATCCCATAACTCACCATTTGTAAGACCATCATTTCCAACATGCATCAAGGTATGGACTCTTGATTGCATATTGTGAACAGGAGCAATGAGTTACACCTCGTTGCAAATCATCTCTCCAAGAAGAGAAAATGATTTACGTATTTGATCCTTCGTCCCCGACGACTCTCTTTTCGGTCTCATCTTTGACTACACTTCAAGCCTGCGTTCGCACTGCCTTCAGTCCAATCCAAGAAAAGTTTATAAGAAAGCACGGCAATGATTACTTGAACCAATAGACTAATCCCTACAGTCTTAGTTGATCCACTTGTAATCATGCCTAGGAAGGATCTACTAGTGCCGTGCTAAACAGCTACGGACCAGCCTATTTGCCACTCATAGCAAACCCAGGGAAGGTTTACTTTCACCCACGGTACATGGAACAACTTATGGAACCACCGATAGGCTAACATTAATCCTGCCAACTCAAAGTGTAACCTCAAGTTGCTAATGCGCCTCACTCACGAGCCCAAACTCAAACTCGTGTAACTGGAACAACTCCAATCCATCCTATGAGCCCAAGCGCAAGCTCACATCATAAGGTACAATAAGGTAACCCAAAACCTA
>NW_003314281.1:2206740-2222132 GCF_000143415.4 Selaginella moellendorffii | reverse complement strand
GAAACCGGACCACGGAGCAACTCCCGAGCATATAGCCCAAGGAGCGAAGGGACAGGAGCCCGGAGCGACTTGGAACAGTCCTAGAGCAACCAGCATCCCAATGCCAGGACCAGCACGCAAAACGGAGCCAAACAGAGTCTGGCGCTATTTCGGCATACCGGTGGCCTAACGCGAGGATATGGGTACTCCACCAACTAGCATGGAATGGAACTTGGGCTTAGACCCAAGCCGGACGCAGAACAAGGACAGGCACGCAAGCGGGAGCTAGACTATGCCTCAGGTTGGTCGGCCATGCCCGACCTACCCACTATCCCTACTATACATTTGGAACCCCCCACAGCCCCCCCCCTTGAGGAACACACGCTTTGGGCTTTCACCCCAAGCCTCCCTTAGTATTAGGAGTTAGTCTCTGGGATAAGCTCGAAACTTACTAAATATGGAATGTCCTTAGATTGCGAATTTGGACACGGGACGAACACCATTGTGTTCAGGACGATCTCTACATTCCGTAGATATGCCAAATGAGCAAATCTGGACACTTTCCATAAATAGCATTTGGGACCGAAATGAGACTAACACAAAGGGCATGATAGCGAGGGTGTTTGGCAGACACGGTAAGCTATCATGTAGCGATATTGAGGGACTAATCTCAATACGCGAGGGTTCTTGTCACTAGCAAGTGCAAGACAAAACGAGACGGGAACTCCTTACCGGGCTAAGTATGCTTAGCTAATAACACGTAGGAATTCCGTCCTTATGCTCGTCCGGTCTAAGTACACTCGAAATGCCCAGTTAACTCCACTAGCACAAGAGGGACTGATAAAGGGTCCAGCAATACCGACCTCCTGCCATCGTGGCAGTAAGGTAAGAGTGTCCGTAAGGACTAGTCGACAGGTAACTTTCGATACCCGAAGTCACATGCGCGACACCGGAAGTGTATGGGCAACATCTACTTAGCATTCAATCCTAACAACCTAACTAAGTTTTTGGATATCACACTGTGCATAGCTCCTTTGTTAATCATCACTCGAATTTAGTGTCTACAGACAAAGCCTACCAGATATATCAATGGATCAATGTTTGTATTGACTGCGAGAAAAGCTTGATAAAAGCAACAAAAGTAACTCACCTCCTCTTCCTCATTAGTCTGCATTGACCAACTTATTAACCCCTTCAGCTTCACCACTACTGTCTTCCCTCATGACATTAACACGAGACCTTGTTTTATGCTTGTTAGGACATTCCGAGGACCTATGTCCTAATTCTCCACAATGACCCACACTACCCGTTCCACTAGGAGCATAGGTTATTCCTACTTGTACCCACTAGGAGGAGGAACAGAAGGCCTAGGACCAGAAGAAACTGCTGGTGGTCTCCAACCACCACCACCTTTATTAATTGTTGCTTGTGAGCCTCTAGGGCAGAATCTTCCTTCCACCCTTTGTTTTCGATCACCTTGTTTATTCCTAGAATTATTATTCTTGTTTGAGGTACTAGCATATGGCTGCTAATATTGTTCCATAAGCGAGTGACTAAAGGCAACTTATTGCACTACCTCCTTACACTCTAGGTATGTCTTCAGCTTAAATTTCAAAATCTCATTGCGAGAAAGTGAACTTAAACTTGGGAAATAATTCCGAGCATTTTCATCACTCATATTGGCAATCATAAGCAAACACATTAATATAATACATAAGGTCCCCTTGCTACTTTAACCGCCACAGCTCCACACGAAGTCTCAGACCAAGATCATCTAGCAAGTATTCCTTATGGATACAAGATTGCATCTTGGTCCAACTTCTAGTCTGCCCTTTTTCAGCACACACTTGGCACCACCAAGTTTTGGCATGATCGGTGAGAAAGGATTGCATACAGGCAATTTTCGTATGATCATCTACGTTGCCACTATTAAATAATTTTCTATATCATAGACCCAGTCTTCCAAAACCTGATAGTCCTACATACCTCTGAAATTGGAAGGTTTTGGAGGTTTGAAGTTTGAAACTCATGCAATCGGAGGTAGTTGCAGAACGTCATTGTTCTCAGAACTTGAAGAGGAGTCCGATTGCTTAGATTTAGCTGGTTTAGCCACCTCAGCTTCTTTCTTCCTCTTTTTGTTCTCCTTTTTCAATTTGCGAACTTCCCTTTGTAAGTTCTCAACTTTAACTTCCTGAGTCATACGCTGCAGTGTTGCAACATTTGGCTCTTCCTCTTTTGACTCAGACTTAGCATCTTCTATAGCATCTCTGGCAAGAGAGGTCATCCTCTGTAGCAGTGGGGAGGGATGGAAAGAATGCATTTGTACGTCGGTGTATAGAGTGCTAGCTAGTTTCTCCGATGTCTACAACAAAATTACAATAAGCAAGGTCATTGGAAATCAAGTTCTTACTCTCTTGAACATCCACACTATGGAGCTACCTTCGTACATTTTGAGTAGTCAGGGCTAGACGAGCAGCAGCAGTAGGATCTGGGGAATGAGCAACTGCTGTAGGATGAGATGGGGCAGGAGAGTTTTCAGTCGGGTTCTCCACTTGTTCTTGTTCCTTTTTGGTCTGCTCAATATGAATTTCATCTCTATCCTGAGGCATCTCCACTCCCTCAAAAAGTGGCTCTACAATAAAGTAGAAACATAAGTTATTGCTAGGAAGTTTTACTCGTCAAACCTGGATGAGATTGAGCTCAAAAGGTGATGATGGCATTTGCCTCCACAACTCCAAGTACCATGGACAAAGTTCTTGCTCCCACACAGTGGGACAATGGAACATTGGCTTATACATGCTAAGCTTCTTCTCACCAGTTAAGAGCTTGAGAAAAACTCTTGCTATGTACATTAGAGCATTTGAGCAATTATTTAAATACCTACAAAATAGCCATGATTAAATAAGCAAGTCAATTTCTTGCAATATACCTATATGCCATGTGGCATAAGAAAAACAATTGGCCCGGTTAGTTCTTGAAATCTATAGAGCTTGAGTTGCCATTAGGAAGCCATCCATCCCCAAGCTCTTGAAGCAAAGTTTGGTTATATTCTAGAAGTGTTATGTTAGTGCGGGCACTAGTAAGGAACTTCGTATCCCATGTTTGAAGTAGCTCCTTAATAGTTATAATACTTTGAGTGATATAAAGCTTTTCCTTCATCACATTCTCAAGCTTGCTTTGCAAACTCTTATCATTGCTATAATGGCAAGTGTTGAGGAGCTCCAAGCAAGAGGTTTGTTCATTGAAGGAGAGTTTGCTTTTTGCAATGTTATAAATCAATTCTTCATGTGCTTTACCATTTCCTGCAAGGACAAGGACTTCAAAGTGGAATGAGAAAGATAAAAGGGATTAACTTACTGCCATCAGAGCATATCTCTGTAATGCAATCCAACCAATCTTTATCACATCAGATGTCTACAATTGCAAGTAGCTTCTTCACCTTTGACTTTTTCAAGTTCAAAATACGCTGCTCAATTTGTCGTAGTTCAAGGTTCTTTTGCCCCTCATCCGTCACTTGCAAGTTTTGCTCTACCTTGACAATTGGCTAAGGAAAATTTGTGAGTAGAAAACACAAGTTTATGCAAGAAAAGGATACTTTTGCCCAGACCGCAACCAAAAAATCCATAAGCACCTGATACCAAGTAAGCAACTCTTGGCCTTTACATGCTACAAGCTTTGCTTGAACTACTTGCATAACCTCACGATTATACAGCATCTGGATTTTCTCGAGAGAAAGGATGGTAACATATTGAAGGTGCTCAATATCATGGACCAAGATATGTGCTTGGAAAGCAAATTGATTAAGCCTATAACATAGTTGGTGAGAACAAAGGTTACTTGTAAAAGATTCTTACATGTTGATCTTGTGACATGCCAAGTTGAGCCTCACAGCTTGGTTTCGATCCTATAACTCCATAAGTGTCACTGGAACACAAATATGTCACTCGTCATCGTCCTAGAACTTCTCTTGGATACACCTCCAAAACGCAAGCCACCGGTGATTTCCATCAATAATGAAGAACATCCGGCCTACAAAGGCTTGTGTCTCCTTGTGGGACACCATCAAAGTATCAAACTCTTGAGATTTCCTTTGATCCCAAGTCTGCTCAATCTCGTGAGTAACCATGTCTATGTGATTTGTTCTGGGGAATGATGATGACACAATAAATGATCCAGTAGTGTGCCTGAATCCAACCTTTGTGAAAGAGGTATAAATAGCCATGTTGAGGTTGTAGGCTGAGCGCATCCAGTGACTCTACTTAAGACGGCAAAGTGGAATTTGAAGATGTTGGGTGTCCTTTCCAAGCCATTTCACATCACACCCTGTTGATAGTTTGTTCTTGAGCCTAGACAATAGTCTCATGTACTCGCACATTAAGATTGTATTAGCCTTTAGCATAGTTACCACCTCATTTTTGTGACCTTCAACAATAGAAATATGTTTGCCATTTCCACCACCAAGATCTGCCCCACCACCTATGGCACCAGGTGCCTCATTTCTGCCACCAAGATCTGCCCCACCACCTATGGTACTAGGTGCCTCATTTCCACCACCACCAGCAGCTTCTCCTGCACTATAGATAGGTTCTACATTTCCACACTCTCTAGAACCATTTGTCTCCAGCATGATCAAGGCCTCTACATTCTTGAATGCTAAGAGAATGCCCTTCTCTATACAAACCTAGAGCAGCTTCTCTATGCCACGTAGAGGTTTGGATCAGGATCAACCATCACTTAGATCTAGACACCACTGCTCCCACCATGGTCTTCCTCTAAAGTGGTTCTTTGAACTTCTGAAGTGTCCTTAGTGAATCTAGCACAATGATCTAGTTGCTTTTCTGGAGAATAGGTCCATTAAGGTTGATTGGCATGCTTCTTCTGTTGTGGCATGATTTATATGTCTACATAAAAATGACAAAAACACTTGAGTAAACATTAAAAAAAGTTTTAAAGAAAAATAAGAGCGAATTCCTTGTTGGGAAGATCGGTTCATTACCAAACCAATCTTCTAGTGCCAAGGGAACAAAAGAAAAAAAGAAAAAAATGTAGCTCCCTTAGCGTTGGGAAGATCGGTATGGCAGTGAACCAATCTTCCAATACCAAGGGAAAAAAAAGAAAAGAAAAGAAGCAATTCCCTTGGCACTGGGAAGATCGGTTCGTCACTAAACTGATCTTACAGCACCAAGGGAACAACAAGAAAAAAAAAAAACCTAGAATCTAATGTGCTAGGAAGTTCGGTTTGCTTCCAAATTGATCATTCCTGCACAAAGTAGCCGTGAGATGCAAGTTGCTGGTGAGCTAGGAGCAAGAGATGGGGAGATGGAAAAGTAGCACATAGGGAGATTGAGAGGCATACCTTGATTGAGGAGTGTCTTTCTAGTGTCTTGAAGAGCATTTAGCATTCTAATGAACCATCTTGAAGCACATTGTGAGATTCAAGTGCTTTTCTCTCACCCTTCCTTGCTTAAACCTTAGCCATAAAACCCTAAAAACTAACGGTCACAATCAATAGTCATGATTTTCATTCTCTTTAATGGCAATTGCTTCCTAGATTCTAGTGATATGTCAACTTTTTAACAGTACTTTAACTTTTCAAATGGTAAGATATATTTATTGGACAAATCTACTATAAACATAGATTTCACATGTTCTTTCCAGACACAATCATTCAATGCTTTAGATATTAAGACTTGTGTAATTGATTATAAGAGGAATAATACTGTTGAAATGAATGGGGTTAAGAGCAAGAGGCGCCGATTAATTATAAGAGTTATACCATTGATAGTTTGTTCTCCCTCTTATATGCATGCTATCTTCCCTTCAATAGAGTTTCATTATTTTGTGACAAGTCAAGATTGGAGAGGTTGTTTCATCTACAATTTTTCCAAAGTGACCGAAGTGCCCGAGGTGGCTGGCTCGAGCTTGACCTTGGGCACTTTAGGGGCTTTAGGGGTTGAGGTTATTTAAATAACCTCGGCCTCCTTGTCATCCAAAGTGCTCAAGGTGGTCAGCCTGAGCTCGACCTCAGTCACTTTGACTGCCCAAGGGACCTAAGTTATTCAAATAACCTCAGCCCCTCGGGTAGCCAAAATGCCCGTGGTGGCCTGCCCGAGCTCAACCTTGGGCACTTTGGCTGCCCGTGGGGCCCAGGTTATTCAAATAACCTTGGCCCCTCGAGTGGCCAAAGTGCCTGAGGTGGCCTGCCTAAGCTCGACCTTAGGCACTTTAACTGCCCGAGGGGCCGAGGTTATTCAAATAACCTCTACCCCTTGGGTGGCCAAAGTGCCCGAGGTGGCCTGCCCAAGCTTGACCTCGGGCACTTTGGCTGCCCGAGGGGCCAAGGTAATTTAAATAACCTTGGCCCCTCGGGTGGCCAAAGTGCTCGAGGTGGCTGGCCCAAGCTCAACTTTGGGCACTTTGGCCATCCAAAGGGCTGAGGTTATTCAAATAATCTTGGTCCCTTGGGCAGCCAAACTACCCGAGGTTGAGCTTGGGTTAGTGACAAAAGGTGATAGAAAAAACAAGAAAAAACATGGAAATGGAAGCAATCAAATTGAAACTCACCCTTGGTGGCATCTTTCCTTCCCGATCTCTCGATTGTGTTGAATTTCTCACACTCTCTCACTCTCAATCTCAACTCATGTTCACACTAGTGTGCTCCATCTCCTGCACTCTCCCACACTCAATCTCTCCCACTTGCACGCTCAATCTCTCGCACTCACGCGCTCCACATTCAATCTCTCAATCTTTTACATGCTCAATCACTCAATCTCTTACGTGCTCAATTGCTCAATCTCTTGTGCACTCAATCCCTCGATCTCCTTCGCCCTCAATCCCTTGATCTCCTTCACGCTCAATCCCTTGATCTCTTGCGCGCTCCACTCACGGTGCAAACAGTAACCTAATCTTGGCAGCTACCCTAACCATAATCTTGATGGCTGTCCTAACCCTAACCAATCTCTCATCCTGGCCATTCATTCTGAATAACCTAAATCTCAACCATCACAATATCTTTGATCTTATTTTATCTTATCATTGTTATTATATGTGAATTATGGTTCTTTATTTTGTATATTTTAATGATGATATAACTAGCACCTATCAACATTTTCTTTTTTTACAAATTATCTAGAAATGATACATTCTCATCAATATTTTATAAATATTTTGGAATCATTATAAGAACTTTAAAGAGTATAAATAAGGCACGTTAAAATATATTCTACTATATCCATCTATGAATGGATGAATCCTCATCCAGAAATTTATTTTGTATTGTATTAGATCCTAAACAATAGGCACATGCTTTAAATATCATTGAGTAGTGTTCACAATTATGGATAAAACTTGAGTTGCATTACGAATCAAACCTCTCATTGAAGAATAAGATTTGACAAGATTTATTATCATCTACCACTTAAGATTTGATGACTTGACACATTAGACGTGCTGACAATCAGTTTGAATCCCTTGGATTGACACGCTATAGCAGAATGTCATTACTGATATCATTATTGACTATCAAACTTCACATATTGAAAATCCTTCATTGGATCTATGTGTATACATGCATCAAACATCATAATAGATTACAGTAATATCAATATTATCACACTTGAACATGTTAAATTTGCTATAGAATTTAAATTCATTTTGTACGTTGTTGACATTCTTCTTATTGCTCTATTTAAATTTCAAATATGTTTTGCTATGGATTTTTACAAATAGTGTAAAGAGAAGGAACTCCAAAACCTATTGAGAAGGATAAAGAGGTTTTTTTTTCATTTTCGAGATCACCCACCTCTTTCATTCTCTCAAAGTATTGTTTTTGAAAGTTTTTTATGTCGGTGTTTTGATTTTCATATTGGCTCTATTTCTGTAGAGGCTGTGATTCGCAACAACACTGGTATAGTTGCATACTTAGAGTTTCTTCTTTCTGGTATGGACGAGGGTGGATAACAATGGGATTTGCAGAATTTCAAGTCGAAGAAAATTCAAGTTATTAGATCTCCAGTCAAAGTGTCAAGATGCACTTTAGCCAAAGTGAATGTGAAACAAGAGTCAATAATTACCCTCTCATCTTTTTTTAGTTCAAGTGGAGAAGTCATGCTAGTGTTGGCACCAAATTCACCAACTCTAGCTCCAGCTCCAGCTTCAGCCTCGGTCCCAACACTTTCACGTACCATGTGTTAGTCCTTTTGTGTCCCTGTTTTATAGGCTTGCTTATTGATTGCTTCATGCTTACTTCTCAAGCACGTTATTAGGAATTCCACTCCCACTTTGGATTTTTTGAGTTGTAACATTTAGTCCAAACGTGTTACACTCGTTTGGCTTTCGCTTTAGCCACTACCATATAGCACCCTCTTTGCTTCAATTTGGGGCTTAGAGATTTGTGTCTCACAATACTAAATGTGGAGAGCCGAGATGGTGGTGGCACTCTGAAAAGGGAGCCATTGATAACCGTTGGCCCGTAGAGTAAGCGCTGACCACTCGGAGTAGCCAGTAACCGGTAATCGGTAACTAGTAGCCGGATACCTGTAACTAGTAACCACCCGCTCTCGCTCCTACTCCTGCGCCTACTCCAGCACCGATATGGTGGAGTGATATGGTGGAGTGCCAAGATGGTGGTGGTACTCTGAGAAGGTGGCCAGTCTGATATGTCGGATTGAAGAAGTCAGCAGCTGAAAAGGATGGCGTAGTTGCTGGGTTGCTAGTAAAGAGAGGTGGCATGTGTTCACTGAGTGCTGGAGCAGAAGAAAGTGGCTTCGGCTTCTGTGGCCTCACTTAAAGATCCACCTAGGTGCCTTGAGTGAACAGGTTCACCCGGTTGGAAGAAAGTTGCTCCAAAAAAGCTAATGCGTCATCGGCAAATGGTCGTAAGGATATCTCGGAAACGGCACGTCCAAATGAGGTGGTGTCTATTGCTACTGGTGCATGTATATGTGTCCGTGGTATGGTGTAAATGTGACCTCAAGTGGAGATGTGAATGATTTTGAAAGAATGAAAGATGCAAGACGGGCATCTAGAGATAAGTGTGGGCAACACTGCTGGAAGTGATTGGTGATGGAACTGTGAGTGTAGATGATATGGAATGAGTGAGGGGAATGTGTGGGGTGTAGTAATGGTAAGGGAAGGGCCAAAGAACCTAGAACATAGACCGAGCCAAGCGAGGAACCTCCATACAAACGGCAATGCAGCCTAAGCGCGAAATTCAAGGCATGGGTCATGGTCCAATGGAGAAACACCCTTTGAAAGTAAGAAAAGTAGCCATGAAAGTAAAGTGAAAGAAAGGAAGAAAAAGAAAAAGAAAAAGAAGAGAAAAGGAACGCCTCACCAGATGAAGCATTTAGGATGAGAGTGGTTGTGAGTGTGTGGAGCTCACGTCCATTAGCATCAACTAGTACATATGCTCTGCCTCCGATGTGTCGCTGGATAAAGTAGGGGCCGGTCCAGCGAGGGGAGAACTTCGAAAGTGGCGTAAACTCCTTGAGTATAACAAGATCGCCATCCTCGAATGGTTCGGTAGACTGCTGGTGATCAATGACTGACTTGATCTTCTACTTGCCCCGAAGGAGATGTTCTGATGTGGATTGTCGCTGTTCTTGCAAGGCAAGAACCTCCAAGTCACGTGTATGAAGCTTGTCCTCATCACTAAGCTGCGTCGCTACTGCATATCGAAGTGAAAGTGAGAGTGATGGCACCTGGATTTCCACTGGAAGCACAGCCTCTATCCCATAGACAAGGGAGAATGAAGTTGTAGAGATGGATGTCTTGAAGGACGTCTGAAAGGCCTACAACGCCGTAACCAAGTGTTCGTGCCAACGCCTTGGGTGATCCTCCACAAGCTTTGAGATGACTGTCTTCAATATCTTGTTGCTGGACTCTGCCTGGCCATTGCACTCAGGATAATAGCTGCTGCTCTTCACGTGCTTGACTTGCAGCTGCTGGAGAAGATGCTACATCACCTTTCCAAGGAAGCCGCTGCCACGATCGGAAACCAAAACAGCAGGAACTCCAAATCGGTAAATGATGTACTCGTAGACAAACTTTGTTGTAGACTGTTGATCTGCCTGTCACAGAGGGGTGGTCTCAACCCATTTTGTGAAATAGTCTGTCGCCTGAAATAGAGCAGTTTTTCCTGGTGTGATTGTTGTTGAAGAATGATCTCCTTCAGCTGCCGCATCTCATTGGCAAAGTTCTCAATAGCCAGAGGTGTATGCTCAATAGCGATAGGCTTTGTTGTGGACGGGCGAACAGCTGCACAAGGTGACTCTGATGGGGTGCTGGCTTGGTCGAAATCAACTCTAGCAATCCCCAAGTCAACAAGAAGCTCTCTTTCCAGCTTCGAAGCAAATGAAAATGCCTCGCGACAAGAGCTGAATGTCTTCTTAGGAAGTTTTCGCTGCAAGTTCCCACGCAGACCTACTGTGAATGCTGTGATCCCCTGTTGCTCATCTTGGACCACTCTATGATCCCAACACTGCTTTAAATATGCTTGAAACCCCTGTGATGTAGTCAGGAACAGACTCGTGAGCACCCTGCCGGAACGAAAAAAGGTCGACAAGTAGCCGATTTGTGGGTTTTTCTTCCATGAAACGTTCTTTGAAAGAAGTAAGTAGTGTCTGGAAGTCTGTTCGGTCCTTTGGAAGGAGAGAATCTGCCCAAGTTGCTGCTTTGCCTTCAAGAGATTGCAAGAAGTCACGGCACATATGATCATTATCGACGATCATGTTTGTGGTGCAGTAGTAATCAAAGCGACTGATATCCGATGTTGGAGAGACTGTTCCAACACCTAAAAAGGTCGGTAGATCACTCCCCCTCTGTAGAACATGGAGCTGAGGTCTAGCTAAAGGCGGCTGTGCCATAGCTTGTAGATCTAAGTCACTGGAATCTGCCGAGGATGAAGAGGACTCGGCCTGAGAAGGTGCGGTGTCGTACTTAAGTTGCCTTTGGATGTTGGAAAGTTTACTCCATACCTTAGGGCCTTGAGGTATGGTAAAAGGGCGCCAATTTTTCATACGTCTAGTTTATACCGGCATCAAATACCCTGAACACTGGAAATGCCCGGTGAAGGCAACTGGGTTGGCGGGAGTAAGAAGACTATAGGCTAGTGCCCAAGTTGCTCAAAGTTGCCCAAATTGCTTATGACGAAGAGAAATAAGGGTCAAAATGGAGGGAGATGTAGGCCTCAAGCACACGTCACCATTGACCTGTAACCGCTGAAGTAGCCGCTAGAGTAGCCGCTGAACTAGCTGCTGGAGTAGCCGCTGGGGTAACCGCTGAAGTAGCCAGCGGAGTAGCCTCTGGAGTAGCCGGTAACCTGTAACTGGTAACCAGCTGCTCCACTCCTACTCCTACACCTGCTCCAACACGAACTCCTATCTCTGTGCCTGTTCCTTCTGTCCCTGTTCCTATGCCAACCCTTGTTCTTGCTCCCCCTGTTCCTGTTTCTATGTCTACCTGTTCCTTGAAGATTGCTTCATTCCCAAGGAATCTCCAACAAAGTTTAGCCCAAAAGAGAAAAATGAGTCCTCTAGTCTCGATCCTTCCCCATTTTGACTGTTGGTGGGCTCGTTGGAAAGAGCTCAACCCTGTCTACCCTCTATCACAGAAATTTTGGGAAGATGCCACTTTAATATTCCCTGAAATCCATGAAGAGGTAGCCCAGAATGCCAATATTGTGGAAAAACATGTGCATATCACTGATGTAGATTGATACTAAGGCGCCATTGGTATTTTCGAAAAGCCTAGGACCAGGAGCACCTCTAGAAACAAACGGCAGCCAAAACAAAGCTCGGAGGAGCACGAATTGCTGCTATAAAGTTGACACAATCTAGTCAGAGAAGAAAATCCTCTTCCATGCTGTCAATTTGGCCAAATCTAGCGCCAAGAATTACCACTACTCGTAGATTTAAACTAAATCTAGAAGCCCAAATGCACTATCTTGAGAAATTGAGCCGAGGATCCAGGCGAGAAAGTGAAAACCCCAAAATGTTCCTCCGACTGAGCCAAGAAACGTTGTATCTCTTCAAATACTGCACGGTTTGATGAGCGCCATATCTTGCTGGAAAGAGGAGCTCCAGATCTATCCAACAAGCTTAAGATCAAACAAAACCACCGCAAAACAAACAAGGAATTCCTTCCCAAATTCCGCGGCCCAAAAGAAAAAAAGAGAAATGACGCCTCAGAAAGTGCTGCACGTCACGCCGGGTTCACCATTTGTTGGGGGAAGAAAGGGCACCTCTCCCAATGCTCACTCAAACATTAGCAATGCTTTAATGCTCTCTACAAAAATGCCCCCCCCCCCTTGCCCTTGTGGGGTAAGGGTTTTATACAAGGAAGATAGAGAATATTCTAAGGATCAGAATATTCCCTCTCTCACTCTCTCACTCTCTCAATGGCCACGCCCTAACAATACTAAATGTTAGCTCTTGAATTTGGACTTCCTAGGATGTCACCCAACCCAGTACTACTTAAACCCAAAGACGTTTAACCCCAAATATCCCAAAACAAGGTAAATTGGACTTACTAGATTTCAATCTCAACATGTAGTGTGATTCCCCTAAGCCAACTAACAGAGTTGGACCCAAAACCTTTCTAATACCAAATGTAAACTCCTAAATTTAGACTTCTCAAAAAGTCACCCAACTCAATACTATAGGCACTTAACCCCAAATATCATAAGACCCTTAACCAATTGAAAAGGGAGTGCATTTTTGTTTATGGGCTCTTTCCCTCTAAATTTAAACCCCTATAACTCGTCTTTCAAGTTGTTTCTTTTAATTGCTTACAATTGTGTGAAACATGCACTATTATCTTCCTCATGAGCAAGTAGTGTTGTAATTAATTGAAGGCATAGACCACAGAGGCGGAAGACAACTACAAATCCAAGTGTATCTTGCAGGCTAAGAACAAGTTACCACCATTTTTTGGTTAAGAAAAGTTTTCAATAAATAGGATTTCTTGAAAACCTGGTGTTGGGAGACTTGTGGTTGGGATTTACATATTCATCAGACTAAAGAGCTCATTGGGTCCTTAGATCTCTGTTTGGAATTCTATTTGGAACATATTCCATTTAAAAAGGTGTGACTATATAAATGTAGAGCACCTGAAATTGGAGCTGAATTCCAAGCCCGTTGCACTACTAAATGAGGGTTCGGTACAATTCCATAAGCACCAATTCCCCATATCCAACACCTGCATGCAAAATAGTGTCAGACAAAGTTTGGCACAATTTTGGCATACCGGTGGCCTAACGCAAGGAGGAAGGTACCCCACCAACTAGAGCAGCATGGAGATTGGGCTTAGACCCAAGCCATATGTAGAACAAAGAGGGACACAGCTCAGCGGTGTTGGGAGAAGGAGGGGGCACCTTCCCCAACGCTCTCTCACACATGGGAAAGGTTTAAAAGCCCCCCCCCCCCCCCCCCCCCTTGCCCTTGTGGGGCAAGGGTTTTATACAAGGAAGATCGGGAATATTCTAAGGACCAGAATATTCCCTCTCTCTCTCTCACTCTCTCGATGGCCACGCCCTAACATGCGACCACGGTGGATCTCGTTGGCTCCAGACGCGCGAGAACCCACTGAAGAGTGTAGAGTGTACCTCTGCTACTGATGCCAAGTGCTGGTAGCTGCGTGAAATAGTAAAAACTCTGGAAAACAATGTGAAAAAAGAAAGAAAATAGGTAGGTGTGAAGTTTGGAGACAGGGAGGAAAACCCGGTGGGAAACCCTGTAGTCAAACTAGACCCTAAAGTTGAAGAAAAAGTGTAGAAAAAGTGTGAAAAGAGGAGGAAATAGAGGAAAAAGAGTGAGCACCCAAAGAACTTAACCCATACCTAGATTTCGGCTCAGGGAAGTGTAATATGAAAATGGAGCCTCTTGATGACTTCCAGTATGCTCCAAGGATTGGCTGAAATCAAGAAAGAAAGAGGGCTAGAAGAGGGGATGCGTTCCCCAAGGGTGGTAAGTGTGGAAATCATGAAAGATGGAGTGGTATGGTGGAGTGCCGAGATGGTGGTGGCACTCTGAAAGGTGGCCATTGATAACCGTTGGCCTGTAGAGTAAGTGCTGACCTCTCAAGTAGTGTCGCGAATGTGACTTTGGGTATCGAAAGTTACCTGTCGACCAGTCCTTACGGACACTCTTACCTTACTGCCACGATGGCAGGAGGTCGGTACTGCTGGTTCCCTTTATTAGCCCCTCTTGTTCAAGTGTTAGTAAACTGGACTTTGCATCTGTACTTGGCCGGATGAGCATAAGGAAGGAATTCCTAAGTGTCTATTTAGCTGAGCATACTTGGCCCGGCTTGTTAGTTCTCTTTTGCTCTGTCTTGCACTGGCTTGACAAAAACCCTCGCGTATTGAGATTGGTCCCTCAATATTGCTACATGATAGCTTACCGTGTCTGCCAAACACCCTCGCTATCATGCCCTTTGTGTTAGTCTCATTTCGGTCCCAAATGCTATTTATAGAAAGTGTCCAGATTTACTAATTTGGCATATCTACGGAATGTAGGGATCGTCCTGAACACAATGGTGTTCATTCCATGTCCAAATTCGCAATCTAGGGACATTCCATATTTAGTAAGTTTCGAGCTTGTCCCAGAGACTAACTCCTGATACTAAGGGAGGCTTGGGGTGAAAGCCCAAAGCGTGTGTTCCTCAAGGGGGGGGGGGGGGGGCTGTGGGGGGTTCCAAATGTATAGTAGGGATAGTGGGTAGGTCGGGCATGGCCGACCAACCTGAGGCATAGTCTAGCTCCTGCTTGCGTGCCTGTCCTTGTTCTACGTCCGGCTTGGGTCTAAGCCCAAGTTCCATTCCATGCTAGTTGGTGGAGTACCCATGTCCTCGCATTAGGCCACCGGTATGCCGAAATAGCGCCAGACTCCGTTTGGCTCCGTTTTGCGTGCTGGTCCTGGCATTGGGATGTTGGTTGCTCTAGGACTGTTCCAAGTCGCTCCGGGCCCCTGTCCCTTCGCTCCTTGGGCTTTATGCTCGGGAGTTGCTCCGTGGTTCGGTTCCATCACTCCTTGGCTCCATGTTTGGGAGTTTGGCACCGTTCCTTCGTTCAGTGGCCCAAGGCCCTGAACCTCGGGTTCCTGTGGGCACATGGCATGGATATGTGGCATGTGACACGTGGCATTTGTCACGTGGCAGAAAGAGGGTTTAGGTTCCGCTTCGTGGTGTTATCCTATGGTAAATCACCATAGGATAAAGGGTCAAAACCACGTGCGTTACATTTGGTATCAGAGGATGAGTCTCAGCGAGTACTATTCAATGAGATTGGGCAACTAGTCTCGTTGCATACGCAGAGATGAAAATGATGATCCGAGTGGGTACACGTTTGGTGCAAAGGGTTCGCATTCGTTCCTTGGGTATGGTTTTGGTTACCTTTTGTACCTAACAATGTGAGC
>NW_003314281.1:2197709-2206626 GCF_000143415.4 Selaginella moellendorffii | reverse complement strand
ATGTTAGCCTATCGGTGGTTCTATGAGTTGTTCCATGTACCATGGGGTGAAAGCAAACCTCCTTGAGTTTGCTATGAGTGGCAAATAGGCTGGTCCGTAGCTGTTTAGCACGGCGCTAGTGGATCCTTCCTAGGCATGGTTACAAGTGGATCAATCAAGACTATAGAGATGAGTCAATTGATTCAAGTAATTGTTGCCGTGCTCTCTCATAAACTTTTCTTCGATTGAACTGAAGGCAGTGTGAACGCAAGCTTGAGGTTTGGTCAAAAGGATGAGACCGAAAAGAGAGTCATCAGGGACGAAGGATCAAACACGTAAATCATCTTCTCTTCTTGGAAAGATGATTTGCAACGAGGGGTGACTCATTGCTCGTGTTCACATCATGCAATCAAGAGTCCCTATCTTGATACATGTTGGAGATGATGGTCTTACAAATGGTGAGTTATGGGATGGATAGCAGTGAAGCGCTATACCATTTTGTCTAGGCTTGCTATTGGAAGACTTGGGTTGCAATGCTCAATTCTTTTCCGGGGAACCTTGCTATTGCTCCTTGAGTAGCTTGGTGTTGGGTTAAGTTTTGAGTTTGGTCGAAAAGTGAGTGGCATAAGCTTGTCTGTGTTGTGAACAAAAGTTGGTGGTGTTCAGTGTTGTAAATCTCTATCGGTGGAGTGTGGCATTTATGTTGCATTTTGTCGAATCGAGTTGGCACTTGATAATCACATAAACCTTTGAAGTAATGACATTGGCATTGCTCGTGGTGTTCCTCAATTGATGATCAAATCATTGTGATTTCCATATCATATCCATGTGATAATGAGCAATGTGTTTACCAAGTTGCTTGGTTAAACGATGATCAACCCCAAAGTGGTTGATGGTGAAGCTAGTCTACTTGCACGAAGTAGCATTGTAGTAGCTTTGACTGGATTCTCGATGGTGGTCCATTATGCTAAGCTTAAGTTGGTTCCTTGTTTCCTTGAGTTTGCCCACTAAGGTGTTGGAAAAAGGTTGTAGCATTCATTTGCTATATCTCATCGGTTGATCCGTTAGCACTTGGAGTAGATTGTTGAATAGAGAAGGTGTGAGGTTGAGGCATTGACATTACTAGCACTTGTGTTAGTGGAAGTGGCATTGTTGATTCGAGTGATGAGGAATTTTCCTTAGAGCTTGATTTTCTATGTCATTTTTCTTGTTAGTGTTTTAGCTTCACATTGGATCTTGAAAGTGGTTGAAGAAGAGTGTTAGTGCAATATGGATATCCGAAGATGTGGTCTTCGTGATCAAACCTTGGATGTCCCATTTGCATTTTATGGATGTCGGAGTTGGATGTCGGAAGTATGGGTAAAAAAAAAAAAATGTTCAAGGCTTAAGCATACTATGGGTCATGAGAATTTGTGTTGAGGTGAACCTATGTGAAGTTGTTAGTAGAAGGAAGTTGGTTGAGTCTTGAAAGTTTGTATTCCTAGACTGAGAGTCATTCTTTCTCTAGGATGGAAATTTTCCACAAATTTTCTTAGACTTTTTCAATGGCTGATCTGTTATCACTTTGTTCGAAAACCATTCCGTTTTCATAAGCCAATACAAACTAGTGAAGGGGTTGGAGTTGACTTCGGTTAGCTTAGACCTTAGTAGATAGTTTGTATGATGCGGCCCGAAAGGGATGCTAACTTTTGGGGCTAAGGCAATTGAGTTGGATAGAGTCTGGAGTTAATGTAGAAAAGTGGCCATTGCACTTTTCTAGAAAGGTGACCCTTGTGCCTTTCTTTTGTAACATTATGCTTGGTGGCAGGTTGCACCTTGCATTTCGTAAGACTCTATGAGGGTAGTGAGCTCTCACTGATCTTGATTTGGTCTTGGTGGCTTTGCGCCTTGGCTAAGGATAGTGATGTCCAACTTAGTTGTTTGCAGTTGAGATGTTGGTACCCGTACTATAGCTTGGTCTATGAGGAGGTTGTGTACCGACATGAGTCCATCTCATGGTCTTCACTTGAGTTTCGACTTAGTGTTGATCATGTATAGCTAGCCTCTTCAAGGCATGCTCAGAGCTAGTGGTTAAATGCATTGGTGAGTTTATCGCGGTTGAGTTGGATTCGAGTGGTCATTTAGTTTGTGCTTGTCTATGAACCTTTATCTTGTCCATGAGGTATTACGTTCATGTTGGACAAGTATATGACTCGATGGCATGAGTTTAGTGTTTGGGTCTTGTGAAGGCAAGTTGAAAGAGTGATTGTTAGTTGCTTTGCGACTAGTGATTGCTTGTAGATTTTGTCAAAGACTGTTACACTTGCTTGACTTGATAATGATTCAACAGTGATGGGCTTGCTTTATCGGATGGTGTTGCGGAGGATCGTGTCCTTAGACTTATATGGTTTTCCATGTTAGTATGTTGACTCTACCTCTATTTATATCATTTGGTTGCATTTAGTTCATAGTGTTGGATTTCATGGAGTCTTGGATGTGGTGATTCACTCCTTGAGGAAGTGTTATCTGTGACTGAGTATTGTTGAGAGATTGGTCTCGGATACTGAGTAAAGTATCTCCGACTTTGGTTAGCTTGGTTGCTAGAGAGCTTTGAGTGGTGATACACTCGTGCTTTCTTCTAGCTTTGTTCTAGTGTTGGTGGCACTAAGGTGATGCCTTGTCGTTGACATTGTTGATGTTGAGATTTCAGTGAAATGAGATGTCTCTCCGCAAGATTGATGTCGAGTTTCATTAGTTTTGATGAAGATAGTATCGATGATTTGGCTATAGCTTTGTGTTATTAGCATTCGTGCATTTGCTAGTTAGCAACTGTGTTGACGTTCAAATGAACTGAGTGACAAGTTTGAGTTAGTTGTGTTCTAGACGAGATTATTTAGTAAAGGTTGAGCTTTGGCTTTTCCTTGAAAAGTGATTCAGTCGTGGACTATGCTAACTCTACAAGCAGAAGAATTAGTGATTGATATTGGAATGTTTGAATCCTTATTGGATTTGAGTTGGAATATATCGATCATTGATGATTCTTCTTGTGCTTGTTATGAAGTGAGTTACGTCTTGCTATAGATGGATTCATGGAGGATCATTTGGTGATCACTTGTTGAGCATAGCTTTGTTATGCTTAGCTTTTGGATTGATGCAGACATGCTCTTCATTAGCTTTGCACTTTGGCAGGAGGTCGGTATTGCTGGGCTCGTTATCAGTCTCCGCCTAAGCTAGTTGAGAAACTGGCCAAGGAGTGATGGAACCGAACCACGGAGCAACTCCCGAGCATAAAGCCCAAGGAGCGAAGGGACAGGGGCCCGGAGCGACTTGGAACAGTCCTAGAGCAACCAACATCCCAATGCCAGGACCAGCACGCAAAACGGAGCCAAACGGAGTCTGGCGCTATTTCGGCATACCGGTGGCCTAATGCAAGGACATGGGTACTCCACCAACTAGCATGGAATGGAACTTGGGCTTAGACCCAAGCCGGACGCAGAACAAGGACAGGCACGCAAGCAGGAGCTAGACTATGCCTCAGGTTGGTCGGCCATGCCCGACCTACCCACTATCCCTACTATACATTTGGAACCCCCCACAGGCCCCCCCCCCCTTGAGGAACACACGCTTTGGGCTTTCACCCCAAGCCTCCCTTAGTATCAGGAGTTAGTCTCTGGGACAAGCTCGAAACTTACTAAATATGGAATGTCCCTAGATTGCGAATTTGGACATGGAATGAACACCATTGTGTTCAGGACAATCCCTACATTCCGTAGATATGCCAAATGAGCAAATCTGGACACTTTCCATAAATAGCATTTGGGACCGAAATGAGACTAACACAAAGGGCATGATAGCGAGGGTGTTTGGCAGACACGGTAAGCTATCATGTAGCAATATTGAGGGACCAATCTCAATACGCGAGGGTTTTTGTCAAGCCAGTGCAAGACAGAGCAAAAGAGAACTAACAAGCCAGGCCAAGTATGCTCAGCTAAATAGACACTTAGGAATTCCTTCCTTATGCTCATCCGGCCAAGTACAGATGCAAAGTCCAGTTTACTAACACTTGAACAAGAGGGGCTAATAAAGGGAACCAGCAGTACCGACCTCCTGCCATCGTGGCAGTAAGGTAAGAGTGTCCGTAAGGACTGGTCGACAGGTAACTTTCGATACCCAAAGTCACATTCGCGACACTCTCCCCCCCTAGGGAAGATCGACGTCCTCGTCGATGCACACTCGAGTCTAGAATACCGCATGGGAAACAACTCCAGAAAAAGTTCACGGTACTCACACTATGTGAGAAATGCACCAACTTAAATGAGTTAGGGGGCAACCTCTTTGTCTAACGCGGATGCGCTACCAGCTTAGACACCTTCCGGCCGTCACCGACAAGGAAATGACCAACGGAGTCAGCCACCCTTGCTGCTCTGGGAGTCACCCAGCTTACAAAAGTGTGATACGCCCCTGCCCGCAAGGACATAGAGAGAGAAGCCAGAGGCCCCAACCCTCCTAAGCAAAGAAACCAAACCCGTCGGTAAGGTTTAGATAGACTACTGTAAACAGGCAGTTAGAGTTGTTTACACGGTCACGCCCTTTTAACGGAATAAGGAACATCGACAGAGAGGTGGGTTATGTGACCAGTCGACAGTAGCTACCCCATGATTAGAGATTTCACCATGCACACGAAGTGCCGAAGCCAGTCTGCCTATACTGGCCCAAACTCAAAGATCAATAGATGGACAATATCAAAGTCATAGACAATGATATCTTAGAGACTTAATTATCAGTGAGTATATCTTAGATTAGAACACAAAAGTATTACAAGTAAGTTATCATCCGATAAACTAGTATTATAGTATATGAACCACCAAGATCATCAGAATTGGTAAACATAGGATTCACCATCAAACAAAATTCAATAGCAAGTATATCATCAAGTAAACTCAATGATAAAGCTTAACTATTAAAGATTGCAGACAGAATGCCAAACAACTTACGAAAGATAACTCAAAGAACACAAAGTATTATTGACTAACAAGCACAATGCTCGCGAATGTATCACCCGAAGGAAATAACATCCCAACCTATCAGAACTAACTCAAGCAATAATCAACAGAAGAGAATGAATGTGGTAAGACCAACAAACACTCATTCGTGCCAACTAACACAAAAGCCAATCTGAATAGATCCCAGCCAACAATACCAAGGAACTCAAGTTGCATAAGCAAGTGTCAGCAACATCCTACTGATGTCTCTAACCCAAGAGACCAATCCAGAGCAAATCACAAAAAATATGTGGTATTGCGAAAAGCCAAAAGCCATCAAAGAGAATAACCAACTATCATGAAAGATTGTCAATCATCCCATCAATAAAGAGATGCATAATCATTGTCAAAGAAGGAATCCACCATCCCGCAGAATGGCAAATCATTCTATATTAACAATAATCAAGCAAAACTTGTGATAAAGATAATCAACTACCCTAGATGATAGTCAATCATCACCAATGATTGCTAGATGCAAATACTAACTTCATCGAAGCTAACAAGCCAAAATGTCTTCCCCAACAACTTCTAACCAATGGTCCACAAGCATGAAAGCTCAAGGAACCAAAAGCTCGAAGAAACTTATAGCCAAGTCTTGCCTAACAATGATCACGAGTCTCGCATGAACTAACTTCAACGCTAAAGAAGAAATCGTGGTACAACCCACAATATCCTCCTCAACACATCTATAAGCTAAACTTCTTAGTGCAAAGCTAATGAAGAGCATGTCTGCATCAATCCAAAAGCTAAGCATAACAAAGCTATGCTCAACAAGTGATCACCAAACGATCCTCCATGAATCCATCTATAGCAAGACGTAACTCACTTCATAACAAGCACAAGAAGAATCATCAATGATCGATATATTCCAACTCAAATCCAATAAGGATTCAAACATTCCAATATCAATCACTAATTCTTCTGCTTGTAGAGTTAGCATAGTCCACGACTGAATCACTTTTCAAGGAAAAGCCAAAGCTCAACCTTTACTAAATAATCTCGTCTAGAACACAACTAACTCAAACTTGTCACTCAGTTCATTTGAACGTCAACACAGTTGCTAACTAGCAAATGCACGAATGCTAATAACACAAAGTTATAGCCAAATCATCGACACTATCTTCATCAAAACTAATGAAACTCGACATCAATCTTGCGGAGAGACATCTCATTTCACTGAAATCTCAACATCAACAATGTCAACGACAAGGCATCACCTTAGTGCCACCAACACTAGAACAAAGCTAGAAGAAAGCACGAGTGTATCACCACTCAAAGCTCTCTAGCAACCAAGCTAACCAAAGTCGGAGATACTTTACTCAGTATCCGAGACCAATCTCTCAACAATACTCAGTCACAGATAACACTTCCTCAAGGAGTGAATCACCACATCCAAGACTCCATGAAATCCAACACTATAAACTAAATGCAACCAAATGATATAAACAGAGGTAGAGTCAACATACCAACATGGAAAACCATATAAGTCTAATGACACGATCCTCCGCAACACCATCCGATAAAGCAAGCCCATCACTGCTGAATCATTATCAAGTGAAGCAAGTGTAACAGTCTTTGACAAAATCTACAAGCAATCACTAGTCGCAAAGCAACTAACAATCACTCTTTCAACTTGCCTTCACAAGACCCAAACACTAAACTCATGCCATCGAGTCATATACTTGTCCAACATGAACGTAATACCTCATGGACGAGATAAAGGTTCATAGACAAGCACAAACTAAATGACCACTCGAATCCAACTCAACCGCGATAAACTCACCAATGCATTTAACCACTAGCTCTGAGCATGCCTTGAAGAGGCTAGCTATACATGATCAACACTAAGTCGAAACTCAAGTGAAGACCATGAGATGGACTCATGTCGGTACACAACCTCCTCATAGACCAAGCTATAGTACGGGTACCAACATCTCAACTGCAAACAACTAAGTTGGACATCACTATCCTTAGCCAAGGTGCAAAGCCACCAAGACCAAATCAAGATCAGTGAGAGCTCACTACCCTCATAGAGTCTTACGAAATGCAAGGTGCAACCTGCCACCAAGCATAATGTTACAAAAGAAAGGCACAAGGGTCACCTTTCTAGAAAAGTGCAATGGCCACTTTTCTACATTAACTCCAGACTTTATCCAACTCAATTGCCTTAGCCCCAAAAGTTAGCATCCCTTTCGGGCCGCATCATACAAACTATCTACTAAGGTCTAAGCTAACCGAAGTCAACTCCAACCCCTTCACTAGTTTGTATTGGCTTATGAAAACGGAATGGTTTTCGAACAAAGTGATAACAGATCAGCCATTGAAAAAGTCTAAGAAAATTTGTGGAAAATTTCCATCCTAGAGAAAGAATGACTCTCAGTCTAGGAATACAAACTTTCAAGACTCAACCAACTTCCTTCTACTAACAACTTCACATAGGTTCACCTCAACACAAATTCTCATGACCCATAGTATGCTTAAGCCTTGAACATTTTTTTTTTTTTACCCATACTTCCGACATCCAACTCCGACATCCATAAAATGCAAATGGGACATCCAAGGTTTGATCACGAAGACCACATCTTCGGATATCCATATTGCACTAACACTCTTCTTCAACCACTTTCAAGATCCAATGTGAAGCTAAAACACTAACAAGAAAAATGACATGGAAAATCAAGCTCTAAGGAAAATTCCTCATCACTCGAATCAACAATGCCACTTCCACTAACACAAGTGCTAGTAATGTCAATGCCTCAACCTCACACCTTCTCTATTCAACAATCTACTCCAAGTGCTAACGGATCAACCGATGAGCTATAGCAAATGAATGCTACAACCTTTTTCCAACACCTTAGTGGGCAAACTCAAGGAAACAAGGAACCAACTTAAGCTTAGCATAATGGACCACCATCGAGAATCCAGTCAAAGCTACTACAATGCTACTTCGTGCAAGTAGACTAGCTTCACCATCAACCACTTTGGGGTTGATCATCGTTTAACCAAGCAACTTCGTAAACACATTGCTCATTATCACATGGATATGATATGGAAATCACAATGATTTGATCATCAATTGAGGAACACCACGAGCAATGCCAATGTCATTACTTCAAAGGTTTATGTGATTATCAAGTGCCAACTCGATTCGACAAAATGCAACATAAATGCCACACTCCACCGATAGAGATTTACAACACTGAACACCACCAACTTTTGTTCACAACACGGACAAGCTCATGCCACTCACTTTTCGACCAAACTCAAAACTTAACCCAACACCAAGCTACTCAAGGAGCAATAGCAAGGTTCCCCGGAAAAGAATTGAGCATTGCAACCCAAGTCTTCCAATAGCAAGCCTAGACAAAATGGTATAGCGCTTCACTGCTATCCATCCCATAACTCACCATTTGTAAGACCATCATCTCCAACATGTATCAAGATAGGGACTCTTGATTGCATGATGTGAACACGAGCAATGAGTCACCCCTTGTTGCAAATCATCTTTCCAAGAAGAGAAGATGATTTACGTGTTTGATCCTTCGTCCCCGATGACTCTCTTTTCGGTCTCATCTTTGACCAAACCTCAAGCTTGCTTTCGCACTGCCTTCAGTCCAATCCAAGAAAAGTTTATGAGAGAGCATGGCAATGATTACTTGAACCAATAGACTAATCCTATAGTCTTGATTGACCCACTTGTAATCATGCCTAGGAAGGATCCACTAGTGCCGTGCTAAATAGCTACGGACCAGCCTATTTGCCACTCATAGCAAACTCAGGGGAGGTTTGCTTTTACCCACGGTACATGGAACAACGTATGGAACCATCGATCGCCTCCCATTAATCCTGCCAACTCAAAGTTTAATCTCGAGTTGCTAATGTGCCTCACCCACGAGCCCAAGCTCAAACTCGTGCTA
>NW_003314281.1:2158311-2196492 GCF_000143415.4 Selaginella moellendorffii | reverse complement strand
CGCTTCGTGGTGTTATCCTATGGTAAATCACCATAGGATTAAGGGGAGAGAGATAAGGTGCGCTATAGTTGGTATCGGAGCATGAGTCTCAGCGAGTACTATTCAATGAGATTGGGCAACTAGTCTCGTTGCATACGCAGAGATGAAAATGATGATCCGAGTGGGTACACGTTTGGTGCAAAGGGTTCGCATTCGTTCCTTGGGTATGGTTTTGGTTACCTTTTGTACCTAACAATGTGAGCTTGCTCTTGGGCTCATAGGATGGATTTGAGATGCTCCGTTAGCACGAGTTTGAGCTTGGGCTCGTGAGTGAGGCGCATTAGCAACTTGAGGTTACACTTTGAGTTGGCGGGATTAATGTTAGCCTATCGGTGGTTCTATGAGTTGTTCCATGTACCATGGGTGAAAGCAAACCTCCTTGAGTTTGCTATGAGTGGCAAATAGGCTGGTCCGTAGCTGTTTAGCACGGCGCTAGTGGATCCTTCCTAGGCATGGTTACAAGTGGATCAATCAAGACTATAGAGATGAGTCAATTGATTCAAGTAATTGTTGCCGTGCTCTCTCATAAACTTTTCTTCGATTGAACTGAAGGCAGTGTGAACGCAAGCTTGAGGTTTGGTCAAAAGGATGAGACCGAAAAGAGAGTCATCAGGGACGAAGGATCAAACACGTAAATCATCTTCTCTTCTTGGAAAGATGATTTGCAACGAGGGGTGACTCATTGCTCGTGTTCACATCATGCAATCAAGAGTCCCTATCTTGATACATGTTGGAGATGATGGTCTTACAAATGGTGAGTTATGGGATGGATAGCAGTGAAGCGCTATACCATTTTGTCTAGGCTTGCTATTGGAAGACTTGGGTTGCAATGCTCAATTCTTTTCCGGGGAACCTTGCTATTGCTCCTTGAGTAGCTTGGTGTTGGGTTAAGTTTTGAGTTTGGTCGAAAAGTGAGTGGCATGAGCTTGTTCGTGTTGTGAACAAAAGTTGGTGGTGTTCAGTGTTGTAAATCTCTATCGGTGGAGTGTGGCATTTATGTTGCATTTTGTCGAATCAAGTTGGCACTTGATAATCACATAAACCTTTGAAGTAATGACATTGGCATTGCTCGTGGTGTTCCTCAATTGATGATCAAATCATTGTGATTTCCATATCATATCCATGTGATAATGAGCAATGTGTTTACCAAGTTGCTTGGTTAAACGATGATCAACCCCAAAGTGGTTGATGGTGAAGCTAGTCTACTTGCACGAAGTAGCATTGTAGTAGCTTTGACTGGATTCTCGATGGTGGTCCATTATGCTAAGCTTAAGTTGGTTCCTTGTTTCCTTGAGTTTGCCCACTAAGGTGTTGGAAAAAGGTTGTAGCATTCATTTGCTATAGCTCATCGGTTGATCTGTTAGCACTTGGAGTTGATTGTTGAATAGAGAAGATGTGAGGTTGAGGCATTGACATTACTAGCACTTGTGTTAGTGGAAGTGGCATTGTTGATTCGAGTGATGAGGAATTTTCCTTAGAGCTTGATTTTCCATGTCATTTTTCTTGTTAGTGTTTTAGCTTCACATTGGATCTTGAAAGTGGTTGAAGAAGAGTGTTAGTGCAATATGGATATCCGAAGATGTGGTCTTCGTGATCAAACCTTGGATGTCCCATTTGCATTTTATGGATGTCAGAGTTGGATGTCGGAAGTATGGGTAAAAAAAAAAAAAATGTTCAAGGCTTAAGCATACTATGGGTCATGAGAATTTGTGTTGAGGTGAACCTATGTGAAGTTGTTAGTAGGAGGAAGTTGGTTGAGTCTTGAAAGTTTATATTCCTAGACTGAGAGTCATTCTTTCTCTAGGATGGAAATTTTCCACAAATTTTCTTAGACTTTTTCAATGGCTGATCTGTTATCACTTTGTTCGAAAACCATTCCGTTTTCATAAGCCAATACAAACTAGTGAAGGGGTTGGAGTTGACTTCGGTTAGCTTAGACATTAGTAGATAGTTTGTATGATGCGGCCCAAAAGGGATGCTAACTTTTGGGGCTAAAGCAATTGAGTTGGATAGAGTCTGGAGTTAATGTAGAAAAGTGGCCATTGCACTTTTCTAGAAAGTTGACCCTTGTGCCTTTCTTTTGTAGCATTATGCTTGGTGGCAGGTTGCACCTTGCATTTCGTAAGACTCTATGAGGGTAGTGAGCTCTCACTGATCTTGATTTGGTCTTGGTGGCTTTGCGCCTTGGCTTAGGATAGTGATGTCCAACTTAGTTGTTTGCAGTTGAGATGTTGGTACCCGTACTATAGCTTGGTCTATGAGGAGGTTGTGTACCGACATGAGTCCATCTCATGGTCTTCACTTGAGTTTCGACTTAGTGTTGATCATGTATAGCTAGCCTCTTCAAGGCATGCTCAGAGCTAGTGGTTAAATGCATTGGTGAGTTTATCGCGGTTGAGTTGGATTCGAGTGGTCATTTAGTTTGTGCTTGTCTATGAACCTTTATCTCGTCCATGAGGTATTACGTTCATGTTGGACAAGTATATGACTCGATGGCATGAGTTTAGTGTTTGGGTCTTGTGAAGGCAAGTTGAAAGAGTGATTGTTAGTTGCTTTGCGACTAGTGATTGCTTGTAGATTTTGTCAAAGACTGTTACACTTGCTTCACTTGATAATGATTCAGCAGTGATGGGCTTGCTTTATCGGATGGTGTTGCGGAGGATCGTGTCATTAGACTTATATGGTTTTCCATGTTGGTATGTTGACTCTACCTCTGTTTATATCATTTGGTTGCATTTAGTTTATAGTGTTGGATTTCATGGAGTCTTGGATGTGGTGATTCACTCCTTGAGGAAGTGTTATCTGTGACTGAGTATTGTTGAGAGATTGGTCTCGGATACTGAGTAAAGTATCTCCGACTTTGGTTAGCTTGGTTGCTAGAGAGCTTTGAGTGGTGATACACTCGTGCTTTCTTCTAGCTTTGTTCTAGTGTTGGTGGCACTAAGGTGATGCCTTGTCGTTGACATTGTTGATGTTGAGATTTCAGTGAAATGAGATGTCTCTCCGCAAGATTGATGTCGAGTTTCATTAGTTTTGATGAAGATAGTGTCGATGATTTGGCTATAACTTTGTGTTATTAGCATTCGTGCATTTGCTAGTTAGCAACTGTGTTGACGTTCAAATGAACTGAGTGACAAGTTTGAGTTAGTTGTGTTCTAGACGAGATTATTTAGTAAAGGTTGAGCTTTGGCTTTTCCTTGAAAAGTGATTCAGTCGTGGACTATGCTAACTCTACAAGCAGAAGAATTAGTGATTGATATTGGAATGTTTGAATCCTTATTGGATTTGAGTTGGAATATATCGATCATTGATGATTCTTCTTGTGCTTGTTATGAAGTGAGTTACGTCTTGCTATAGATGGATTCATGGAGGATCGTTTGGTGATCACTTGTTGAGCATAGCTTTGTTATGCTTAGCTTTTGGATTGATGCAGACATGCTCTTCATTAGCTTTGCACTAAGAAGTTTAGCTTATAGATGTGTTGAGGAGGATATTGTGGGTTGTACCACGATTTCTTCTTTAGCGTTGAAGTTAGTTCATGCGAGACTCGTGATCATTGTTAGGCAAGACTTGGCTATAAGTTTCTTCGAGCTTTTGGTTCCTTGAGCTTTCATGCTTGTGGACCATTGGTTAGAAGTTGTTGGGGAAGACATTTTGGCTTGTTAGCTTCGATGAAGTTAGTATTTGCATCTAGCAATCATTGGTGATGATTGACTATCATCTAGGGTAGTTGATTATCTTTATCACAAGTTTTGCTTGATTATTGTTAATATAGAATGATTTGCCATTCTGCGGGATGGTGGATTCCTTCTTTGACAATGATTATGCATCTCTTTATTGATGGGATGATTGACAATCTTTCATGATAGTTGGTTATTCTCTTTGATGGCTTTTGGCTTTTCGCAATACCACATATTTTTTGTGATTTGCTCTGGATTGGTCTCTTGGGTTAGAGACATCAGTAGGATGTTGCTGACACTTGCTTATGCAACTTGAGTTCCTTGGTATTGTTGGCTGGGATCTATTCAGATTGGCTTTTGTGTTAGTTGGCACGAATGAGTGTTTGTTGGTCTTACCACATTCATTCTCTTCTGTTGATTATTGCTTGAGTTAGTTCTGATAGGTTGGGATGTTATTTCCTTCGGGTGATACATTCGCGAGCATTGTGCTTGTTAGTCAATAATACTTTGTGTTCTTTGAGTTATCTTTCGTAAGTTGTTTGGCATTCTGTCTGCAATCTTTAATAGTTAAGCTTTATCATTGAGTTTACTTGATGATATACTTGCTATTGAATTTTGTTTGATGGTGAATCCTATGTTTACCAATTCTGATGATCTTGGTGGTTCATATACTATAATACTAGTTTATCGGATGATAACTTACTTGTAATACTTTTGTGTTCTAATCTAAGATATACTCACTGATAATTAAGTCTCTAAGATATCATTGTCTATGACTTTGATATTGTCCATCTATTGATCTTTGAGTTTGGGCCAGTATAGGCAGACTGGCTTCGGCACTTCGTGTGCATGGTGAAATCTCTAGTCATGGGGTAGCTACTGTCGACTGGTCACATAACCCGCCTCTCTGTCGATGTTCCTTATTCCGTTAAAAGGGCGTGACCGTGTAAACAACTCTAACTGCCTGTTTACAGTAGTCTATCTAAACCTTACCGACGGGTTTGGTTTCTTTGCTTAGGAGGGTTGGGGCCTCTGGCTTCTCTCTCTATGTCCTTGCAGGCAGGGGCGTATCACACTTTTGTAAGCTGGGTGACTCCCAGAGCAGCAAGGGTGGCTGACTCCGTTGGTCATTTCCTTGTCGGTGATGGCCGGAAGGTGTCTGAGCTGGTAGCGCATCCGCGTTAGACAAAGAGGTTGCCCCCTAACTCATTTAAGTTGGTGCATTTCTCACATAGTGTGAGTACCGTGAACTTTTTCTGGAGTTGTTTCCTTGGCGGTATTCTAGACTCGAGTGTGCATCGACGAGGACGTCGATCTTCCCTAGGGGGGGAGAGTGTCGCGAATGTGACTTTGGGTATCGAAAGTTACCTGTCGACCAGTCCTTACGGACACTCTTACCTTACTGCCACGATGGCAGGAGGTCGGTACTGCTGGTTCCCTTTATTAGCCCCTCTTGTTCAAGTGTTAGTAAACTGGACTTTGCATCTGTACTTGGCCGGATGAGCATAAGGAAGGAATTCCTAAGTGTCTATTTAGCTGAGCATACTTGGCCCGGCTTGTTAGTTCTCTTTTGCTCTGTCTTGCACTGGCTTGACAAAAACCCTCGCGTATTGAGATTGGTCCCTCAATATTGCTACATGATAGCTTACCGTGTCTGCCAAACACCCTCGCTATCATGCCCTTTGTGTTAGTCTCATTTCGGTCCCAAATGCTATTTATGGAAAGTGTCCAGATTTGCTCATTTGGCATATCTATGGAATGTAGGGATCGTCCTGAACACAATGGTGTTCATTCCATGTCCAAATTCACAATCTAGGGACATTCCATATTTAGTAAGTTTCGAGCTTGTCCCAGAGACTAACTCCTGATACTAAGGGAGGCTTGGGGTGAAAGCCCAAAGCGTGTGTTCCTCAAGGGGGGGGGGGGGCTGTGGGGGGTTCCAAATGTATAGTAGGGATAGTGGGTAGGTCGGGCATGGCCGACCAACGTGAGGCATAGTCTAGCTCCTGCTTGCGTGCCTGTCCTTGTTCTGCGTCCGGCTTGGGTCTAAGCCCAAGTTCCATTCCATGCTAGTTGGTGGAGTACCCATGTCCTCGCGTTAGGCCACCGGTATGCCGAAATAGCGCCAGACTCCGTTTGGCTCCGTTTTGCGTGCTGGTCCTGGCATTGGGATGTTGGTTGCTCTAGGACTGTTCCAAGTCGCTCCGGGCCCCTGTCCCTTCGCTCCTTGGGCTTTATGCTCGGGAGTTGCTCCGTGGTTCGGTTCCATCACTCCTTGGCTCCATGTTTGGGAGTTTGGCACCGTTCCTTCGTTCAGTGGCCCAAGGCCCTGAACCTCGGGTTCCTGTGGGCACATGGCATGGACACGTGGCATGTGACACGTGGCATTTGTCACGTGGCACAAAGAGGGTTTAGGTTCCGCTTCGTGGTGTTATCCTATGGTAAATCACCATAGGATAAAGGGTCAAAACCACGTGCGCTACACTAAGGCAATTGAGTTGGATAGAGTCTGGAGTTAATGTAGAAAAGTGGCCGTTGCACTTTTCTAGAAAGGTGACCCATGTGCCTTTCTTTTGTAGCGTTATGCTTGGTGGTAGGTTGCACTTTGCATTTCGTTAGACTCTATGAGAGTAGTGAGCTCTCACTGATCTTGATTTGGTCTTGATGGCTTTGCGCCTTGGCTGAGGATAGTGATGTCCAACTTAGTTGTTTGCAGTTGAGATGTTGGTACCCGTACTATAGCTTGGTCTATGAGGAGGTTGTGTACTGATATGAGTTCATCTCATGAACTTCACTTTAGTTTCGGCTAAGTGTTGATCATGCATAGCTAGCCTCTTTAAGGCATGCTCAGAGCTATTGGCTAAATGCATTAGTGAGCTTATTGCAGTTGAGTTGGATTCGAGTGGTCATTTAGTTTGTGCTTGTCAATGAACTTTTATCTCATACCGAAGGTATCACGTTCATGTTGGACAAGTGTATGACTAAATGACGTGAGTTTAGTGTTTGGGTCTCATGAAAGCAAGTTGAAAAAAAAAATAATGGTTAGTTGCTTGGCAACTAGTGATTGCTTGTAGACTTTGTCAAGGACTGTTGACACTTGCTTCACTCGATGAAGATTTATCAGTGATGGGCCTGCTTTACCGAATGGGGTTGCGGAGGATCATGTCGTTAGACTTACATGGGTTTTCCATGTTGGCATGTCGACTCTACCTCTGTTGATATCATTTGGTTGCGTTTAGTTCATAGTGTTGGATTCATGGAGTCTTGGACGTGGTGATTCACTCCTTGAGGAAGTGTTATCTGTACCTGAGTATTGTTGAGAAATTGGTCTCGGATACTAACTAAAGTATTTTCGACCTTGGTTAGCTTAGTTGTTAGAGAGCTTTGAGTGGTGATTCACTTGTGCTTTCTTCTAGCTTTGTTCTAGTGTTGATGGCATTGAAGTGATGCCTTGTCGTTGACATTGTTGATGTTGAGATTCTAGTGAAATGAGATGTCTCTCCGCAAGATTGATGTCGAGTTTCATTAGTTTTGATAAAGATAGTGTTGATGATTTGGCTATGGCTTTGTGTTATTAGCATTCGTGCATTTGCTAGTTAGCAACTATGTTGACGTTCAAATGAACTGAGTGACAAATTTAAGTTAGTTGTGTTCTAGACAAGATTATTTAGTAAGGGTTAAGCTTTGGCTTTTCCTTGAAAAGTGATTTAGTCATGGACTATGCTAACTCTACAAAGATGAAGAGTTAGTGATTGATATTGAAGATGTTGGTCCCTTGTTGGGTTTGCATTGGGATATATCAATCATTGATGATTCTTTTTGTGCTTGTTATGAAGTGAGTTACGTCTTGCTATGGATGGATTCATGGAGGATCGTTTGGTGATCACTTGTCCAGCATAGCTTCGTTATGCTTAGCTTTTGGATTGATGCAGACATGCTCTTCATTAGCTTTGCATTATAAAGTTTGGCTTATAGATATGTTGAGGAGGATATTGTGGGTTGCACCATGATTTTTTCTTCAGCATTGAAGTTAGTCCATGCGAGACTCGTGATCATTATTAGGCAAGACTTAGCTATAAACTTCTTTGAGCTTTTGGTTCTTTGAGTTTTCATGTTCATTGTTCCATTTGTTAGAAGTTGTTGGGGAAGGCATTTTGGCTCTTTAGCTTCAATGTTCAAGTTGGTTTTTGCATCTAGCAATCATTAGTGATGATTGACTATCATCTGGGATAGTTGTTTGTCCTTATCAAAAGATTTTGCTTGATTATTGTTGGTATAGAATGATTTGTCGTTCTTTGGGATGGTAGATTATTTCTTTGACGATGGTTTGGCATATCTTTTTGATGGGATAATTGATGATCTTTTATGGTGGTTAGTTGTTCTTTTTGATAGCTTTTGGCTTTTCGCAATACCACATGTTCTTTGTGGTTTGCTTTGGATTGGTCTCTTGGGTTTGAGACATCAATAGGATGTTGCTAACACTTGCTTAAGCAACTTAAGTTCCTTGGTATTGTTAGCTGGGATCTATTCGGATTAGCTAGTGTGATAGTTGGCATTAACGAGTGTTTGTTGGTCTTGCCACATTCATTCTGTTCTGTTGACTATTGCTCGAGTTAGTTTTGATAGATTGGGATGTTATTTCCTTCGGGTGATACATTCGCGAGCATTGTGCTTGTCAGTCAATAATATTTTGTGTTCTTTGAGTTTTCTTTGGTAAGTTGTTCTGCAATCTTTGATAGTTAAGTTTGGTCATTGAGTTTTCTTGATGATACCCTTGCTATTGAATTTTGTTGGATGGTCATTCCTGTGTTTGCCAAATTATGATGATCTTGGTGGTTCCTATCTACTATAATACTGATTTATCGGATGATAACTTGCTTAGAATACTTTTGTGTTCTACTCTAAGATATAATCACTGATAATTAAGCTTCTAAGATATCATTGTCTCTGACTTTGATATTGTCCATCTATTAATCTTTGAGTTTGGGCCAGTATAGGCAGACTGGCTTCGGCACTTTGTGTGCATGGTGAAATCTCTAGTCATGGGGTAGCTACTGTCGACTGGTCACATAACCCGCCTCTCTGTCAATGTTCCTTATTCCGTTAAAAGGGCGTGACCGTGTAAACAACTCTAACTGCCTGTTTACAGTAGTCTATCTAAACCTTACCGACGGGTTTGGTTTCTTTGCTTAGGAGGGTTGGGGCCTCTGGCTTCTCTCTCTATGTCCTTGCGGGCAGGGGCGTATCACACTTTTGTAAGCTGGGTGACTCCTAGAGCAGCAAGGGTGGCTGACTCCATTGGTCATTTCCTTGTCAGTGACGGCCGGAAGGTGTCTGAGCTGGTAGCGCATCCGCGTTAGACAAAGAGGTTGCCCCCTAACTCATTTAAGTTGGTGCATTTCTCACATAGTGTGAGTACCGTGAACTTTTTCTGGAGTTGTTTCCTTGGCAGTATTCTAGACTCGAGTGTGCATCGACGAGGACGTCGATCTTCCCTAGGGGGGGAGAGTGTCGCGAATGTGACTTTGGGTATCGAAAGTTACCTGTCGACCAGTCCTTACGGACACTCTTACCTTACTGCCACGATGGCAGGAGGTCGGTACTGCTGGTTCCCTTTATTAGCCCCTCTTGTTCAAGTGTTAGTAAACTGGACTTTGCATCTGTACTTGGCCGGATGAGCATAAGGAAGGAATTCCTAAGTGTCTATTTAGCTGAGCATACTTGGCCCAGCTTGTTAGTTCTCTTTTGCTCTGTCTTGCACTGGCTTGACAAGAACCCTCGCGTATTGAGATTGGTCCCTCAATATTGTTACATGATAGCTTACCGTGTCTGCCAAACACCCTCGCTATCATGCCCTTTGTGTTAGTCTCAATTCGGTCCCAAATGCTATTTATGGAAAGTGTCCAGATTTGCTCATTTGGCATATCTACGGAATGTAGAGATCGTCCTGAACACAATGGTGTTCGTCCCATGTCCAAATTCGCAATCTAGGGACATTCCATATTTAGTAAGTTTCGAGCTTGTCCCAGAGACTAACTCCTGATACTAAGGGAGGCTTGGGGTGAAAGCCCAAAGCGTGTGTTCCTCAAGGGGGGGGGGGGCTGTGGGGGGTTCCAAATGTATAGTAGGGATAGTGGGTAGGTCGGGCATGGCCGACCAACCTGAGGCATAGTCTAGCTCCTGCTTGCGTGCCTGTCCTTGTTCTGCGTCCGGCTTGGGTCTAAGCCCAAGTTCCATTCCATGCTAGTTGGTGGAGTACCCATGTCCTTGCATTAGGCCACCGGTATGCCGAAATAGCGCCAGACTCCGTTTGGCTCCGTTTTGCGTGCTGGTCCTGGCATTGGGATGTTGGTTGCTCTAGGACTGTTCCAAGTCGCTCCGGGCCCCTGTCCCTTCGCACGTGGTTTTGACCCTTTATCCTATGGTGATTTACCATAGGATAACACCACGAAGCGGAACCTAAACCCTCTTTGTGCCACGTGACAAATGCCACGTGTCACATGCCACGTGTCCATGCCATGTGCCCACAGGAACCCGAGGTTCAGGGCCTTGGGCCACTGAACGAAGGAACGGTGCCAAACTCCCAAACATGGAGCCAAGGAGTGATGGAACCGAACCACGGAGCAACTCCCGAGCATAAAGCCCAAGGAGCGAAGGGACAGGGGCCCGGAGCGACTTGGAACAGTCCTAGAGCAACCAACATCCCAATGCCAGGACCAGCACGCAAAACAGAGCCAAACGGAGTCTGGCGCTATTTCGGCATACCGGTGGCCTAACGCGAGGACATGGGTACTCCACCAACTAGCATGGAATGGAACTTGGGCTTAGACCCAAGCCGGACGCAGAACAAGGACAGGCACGCAAGCAGGAGCTAGACTATGCCTCAGGTTGGTCGGCCATGCCCGACCTACCCACTATCCCTACTATACATTTGGAACCCCCCACAGCCCCCCCCCCCCCTTGAGGAACACACGCTTTGGGCTTTCACCCCAAGCCTCCCTTAGTATCAGGAGTTAGTCTCTGGGACAAGCTCGAAACTTACTAAATATGGAATGTCCCTAGATTGTGAATTTGGACATGGAATGAACACCATTGTGTTCAGGACAATCCCTACATTCCGTAGATATGCCAAATGAGCAAATCTGGACACTTTCCATAAATAGCATTTGGGACCGAAATGAGACTAACACAAAGGGCATGATAGCGAGGGTGTTTGGCAGACACGGTAAGCTATCATGTAGCAATATTGAGGGACCAATCTCAATACGCGAGGGTTCGATTCCCATTGATTAGTGGCACTTAAAAGTATAATATACCCTTGAGCAAGGTATTCCTACCCCTAAATTTGAAATCGTACGTATTGGGCATCCATGCGTACGTCCTTCCTCTTGTGTGGAGTATCCACGGACGAAGGTATCCACCGTGGGACTGTGGTACGGGTGGATGACTAGTTGCCTCACATGGAATAGCTGGTCTACACAATGGAAGGATTGGTAGATTGAGTGTGGAAATGGAGGTGTTGGTTCCCCTTGGCTTAGTAGGGGTTGTTAGTCAATAGTCAATGAGGACATTGACATCTCTGAAGGGGGGGTGAGTGTAGCGCATGTGATCATGGGATGAGATTTGGATATACTGTCACCGTGGATCCTTGGAACCTTAGGGGATAAATGGGGATAAAATAGCCACTAAGGGCTCTCTCATCAAGCAATTGCCCCTTTTCCAGTTGGCTTAAGGGGAGAGAGATAAGGTGCGCTACAAGTAGCCAGTAACTGGTAACTAGTAACCAGTAGCCGGGTACCTGTAACCGGTAACCACCTGCTCTCACTCCTACTCCTATTCCTGCTCTAGCACCGATATGGTGGAGTGATATGGTGGAGCACCGAGATGGTGGTGGCAGTTTGAGGAGGTGGCCATCTCTGAAATGTCGGACTGAAGAAGTCAGTAGCTGAAAAGGACAGTGTTGTCGCTGGGTTGCTGGTAAAGAGAGGTAGCATGTGTCCATTGAGTGCTGGAGCAAAAGAAAGTGGCTTTGGCTTCTGTGGCCTCGCCTAAAGATCTGCCTAGGTGCCTTGAGTGAACAAGCTCACCCGGTCGGAAGAAAGTCGCTCCAGAAAAGCTAGTGCATCGTCGGCAAATGGTCGTAAGAATATCTCGGAAACAGCACGTCCAAATGAAGTGGTGTCTTTTGCTGCTGGTGCATATATGTGTGTCCATGGTATGGTGTAAATGTGACCTCAAGCAGTCCTTCTAAGCTTGGTGGGTTGATCGGGCCGACGAAGTCAAGTCCCCACTGGTAAAAGAGACCTGGAGAAGTAATGAGCTGGAAAGGAAGACATAGAACATGGCTTTGAGAGTTGAACTGTTGGCACTGCTCACATGCCTTTGTATAGGCCAAGCTATCCTGGTGAATCCGATGCCAAAAATAGCCATGGCGCAAGAGGAGTTGTGCTGTGATCCGTCTTGAGAAATGCCCCGCACAAGAGTGGAAAATGCAAAGGAGCTCAGTAACCTCATGTTCACCCACACACTGCAGCAAAACTTCCTGAGAAGTCCTCCTATAAAGGTGTCCGTCGAGAAGGCAAAACCCCCGTGCTCGGATCTCCAATGCCTTTTGTTGTACTGGTGAGGAATCTGCTGGGAATTAATCTGAATCCAGGTAAACTACAATGTCCTATAATGTTGCTGGGACCACAAAGGAAGCAGCTTTGGCAACCAGGAACTCACTCGGATCCATCACACACTTCCGCCGCATGTGAAAAGTTGGTTGGAACTCTTGGATGGTCACAATCCAAAATAATGTACGAGGACTGTGAATCTGTCACTATAAAAGAAAGGTCAGCACAGTAAAACAGACATGGAAATGGATACGGGCTCCAATGAAAAAGTGACAAAATCACTCCAAGGTATAAACAACAGCCACCGCTTCTTTTTCCGCATCCACGTACTTCTTTTCAGTCTCCTTGAACGAATGTGAGGCATAGTATGTTGCATGTGGTGGCTTGCCAGGCTGTGAACATTGGCAAAGGCACACTCCAAAAGCCTCTGTACCTGTCATGATGGGAATTTTGAAAGGAAGTTGTCGTTCTGGTGGTTGGAGTACTGGGGGCTCCACAGTAGGAAATTCTGAACTCAAAGAACTATAACTCGCACACAGCATGTCTGATTGGCTTGATTCTTTCTACAAATTCTGTGTCTGGATGTCATCCTCCATCTCCAAGCAACAACATGACAAAATATGCTTGGAGTCATCAGCTACCACAATTTTAGTAGGGAGATGCTAGCTGTATGACACTTCAGATAGTTGTTGAGGAGGATTGAGTTCAGCTGTGTCTTGTGAAAGATGGGCCCGTACTCTGTAAGCCCTTCCATCAAATAAAGAGGGTGTGGCTAGAGGCTCGGACTTACTCTCAAATAAAGAGAGTGAAGCTGAGAGATGTCTCAGGCTATCTGACTCACCTCCAACCATGTCAATTGCATTGCAGGAGAAAGCATCTGTCATATAGATGGTCGACTCCACTGCCAACTCAGGAAAAACCTCTGTGAGCTCGGAAGGGAAGTGTGGTGTGGAGGCCATCTTAGTCTGAGCTTGCAGGGCTTGTTGAGAAAGAGCTCTACTATGGTTGTTGAGAAAGGTGGCGCTATGGGTTCCATCATTAATTTCCATCTTGCCTTGTGCATTGTCAATGGTGCAATGGGTTGTGACTTGCCATGAGCGGCCAAGGATGATAGAGTCCTCCAATGAGGATGTTCCAAGACGTTGGTAGTCAACCACGAGGAAATCTACCTCAGAAATAACACCCCAGCAAATGCCCGCTGGAGGAACGGTGTGGTTGGCGAAGGTCTTGAGCATGATGGAGGAGCTCTCATTTAATCTATAGCTGTGCCGAAAGGGCAGCTTCAAGAGAGAAAATATTGCTTCCAGAACCGGAGTCATCCAAAGCATCCATCCTACAAGAGGAAGTACCAGTCTGCACCAGGACGAAGAATGGGCCAGGATCTCCACCATATCTTGTCATGTCGACAATGTGCACCCCTTGAGAGTGCTCTCTAGTGTTCCTGACCGTGCAAACTCCTCTAAACGCTAGCCAAATCCCGAGACAAGACACAACATATCTCGGAGCGAAAAGGTGACGAGAGTGTCAACTAGCTGTTGAAGAACCAGCTCCAAAACAGGAGTAGCTATTGGTGAGATCTTAAGAGGAGAAGAGAGTAGTGACTTGAAAGGGAGTTTACAAGCCACCTTCTATGTCACTGAATTTGGTGCCGACAGAGATTCACTCTCAACTGATGCCGGGCTGAGTGGTTGCCTTCTTCGCTTGGGCTCAAGTGGCTGCAGTTTGCTGCTACTACCTGTATAGAGCTGCCAAAATCGTGTTGACTGATGAAGTAGGTACCTTGCCTTTGCTTGACGAAGGGGCTGCCTCAATTGCTTGTCGCTCCAACTACTCCTGATATATCTCTGGACCCCGAGACGATGTAGAATTATTAGCAAAGGGACGTTGTTGGACACATTGGGAAGGTGGAGGCCAAAGCTTTGGGTGAAGCTTGAAGCAGCGTTGCATGTTGTGTGTATTCGTCTCGTAGTGAGTGCACCAACAGGATTTAAATCTGCGTTCCTGAGTTGTAGTGGCCTCTTTCCTAGACTCCACCAGCTCTTGGAGCAATTTGTCATGGTGTGATTGTTGCTGAAGAATGATCTCCTTCAACTGCCATATCTCGTTGGCAAAGTTCTCAATAGACGGAGGTGTATGCTCAATAGCGACGGGTTTTGTTGTGGATGGGCGAACAGCTACACAAGGTGACTCTGACAGGGTGACGGCCTGGTTGAAATCAACTCTAGCAATCCCCAGGAAGCTTTGTTTCCAGCTTCGTGGCAAATGAAAATGCCTCACGACAAAACTTGAATGTCTTCTTAAGAATGTTTCGCTGCAAGTTCCCACGCAGACCCGCTGTGAATGTCGTGATCCCCATTTGCAAATCTTGGACCACTTTCCGATCCCAACACTGCTTCCAGTATGCTCAAAACTGGGTGATGTAGTCAGAAACAGACTCGTGAGCACCCTGCTGGAACAAAAAGAGGTCGACATGTAGCCGATTTGTGGGTTTTTCTTCAATAAAGCGTTCTCTGAAAGAACCAAGTAGTGTCTGGAAGTCTGTCTAGTCCTCTAGGAGGAGAGAATCTGCCCAAGTTGCTGTTTTGCCTTCAAGAGACTGCAAGAAGTCACAGCATATATGATCATCATCGACAATCATGTTTGTGGTGTAGTAGTAATCAAAGAGACTAATATGCGATGTTGGAGAGACTGTTCCAACACCTGAGAAGGTCGGCAGATGACTCCCCTTCTGCAAAACATGGAGTTGAGGTTGAGCTAAATGTGGCTGTGCCATAGCTCGTACATCTAAGTCATTGGAATTTGCCGAGGATGAAGAGGACTCGGCCTGAGAAGGTGCAGTGTCATACCTAAGCTGCCTTTGAATGTTAGAAAGTTTACTCCGTACCTTAGGGCTTTGAGGTAAGGTAGAAGGGTGCCAATTTGTCGTACGTCTAGTTTGAACCATCATCAAATACCCTTAACACTGCAAATGCCCAGTCAAGGCAACTGGGTTGACAGGAGCAAGAAGATTGTAGGCTAGTGCTCAAGTTGCTCAAAGTTGCCCAAAATGCTTGCAACAAAGATAAATAAGGGCTGAAATGGAAAGGAGATGTATGCCTTAAGCACACGTAACCATTGACTTACCCTCTATCACAGGAATTTGGGAAGAAGCCACCTCAATATTCCCTGAAATCCACGAAGAGGTAGCCCAGAACGCCAATATTGTGGAAAAACATGTGCATGTCACTGATGTACATCGATATTGAGATGCTGGTAACCGGTAACCAGTAACCAGTAGCCGGGTACCTATAACTGGTAACCCCCGCTGCTCTCGCTCCTATTCATGCGCCTGCTCCAGCACCGATATGGTGGAGTGATATAGTGGAGCGCCGAGACGGTGGTGGCACTCTGAGAAGGTGGCCGGTCTGATGTGTCGGACTGAAGAAGTCAGCAGCTGAAAAGGACGGCATAGTCGCTAGGTTGCCGGTAAAGAGAGGTGGCATGTGTCCACTAAGTGCTGGAGCGAAAGAAAGTGGCTTTGGCTTCTGTAGCCTTGCCTAAAGATCCACTTAGGTGCCTTGAGTGAACAGGTTCACCTGGTTGGAAGAAAGTCGCTCCAGAAAAGCTAATGCATCATCGGCAAATAGTCGTAAGGATATCTCGGAAATGGCACATCCAAATGAGGTGGGTGTCTATTGCTGCTGGTGCATGTGTGCCCGTGGTATGGTGTAAATGTGACCTCAAACGGAGATGTGAATCATGGTGAAAGAATGAAAGATGCAAGATGGGCATCTAGAGATAAGTGTGGGCAATGCTGCTGGAAGTGATTGGTGATGGAAATGTGAGTGTAGATGATATGGAATGAGTGAGGGGAATGTGTGGGATGTAGTAATGGTAAGGGAAGGGCCAAAGAACCTAGAACATAGACTGAGCCAAGCGAGGAACCTCCATACAAACGGCAATGCAGCCTGAGCACGAAATCCAAGGTACAGGCCATGGTCCAATGGAGAAACACCCTCTGAAAGTAAGAAAAGTAGCCATGAAAGTAAAGTGAAAGAAAGGAAGAAAAAGAAACAGAAAAAGAAGAGAAGAGGAACGCCTCACCAGATGAAGCGTTTGAGATGAGAGTGGTTGTGAGTGTGTGGGAGCTCACATCCATCAGCATCAACTAGTACATATGCTCTGCCTCCGATGTGTCGCTGGACAAAGTAGGGGCCGGTCCAACGAGGGTAGAACTTCGAAGGTGGCGTGAACTCCTTGAGTATAACAAGATCGCCATCCTCGAATAGTTTGGCAGACAGCTGGTGATCAATGACTAACTTGATCTTCTGCTTGCCTCGAAGGAGATGGTCCAATGTGGATTGTCGCTGTTCTTCCAAGGCAAGAACCTCCAAGTCACATGCATGAAGCTTGTCCTCATCACTAAGTTGCATCGCTACTACGTATCGAAGTGAAAGTGAGAGTGATGGCACCTGGATCTCCACTGGAAGCACGGCCTCTGTCCCATAGACAAGGGAGAATGGGATTGCGGAGATGGACGTCTTGAAGGACGTCCGAAAGGCCCACAACGCCGTAACCAAGTGCTCGTGCCAACGCCTTGGGTGATCCTCCTCAAGCTTTGAGATGATTATCTTCAATATCTTGTTGCTAGACTCGGCCTGGCCATTGCACTCAAGATAATAGCTGCTGCTCTTCACATGCTTGACCTGCAGCTTCTGAAGAAGATGCTGCATCACCTGTCCAAGGAAGCCGCTACCACGATCAAAAACCAAAATGGCAGGGACTCCGAATCAACAAATGATGTACTCGTAGACAAACTTTGCTATAGACTGTTGATCTGCCTATCACAGAGGGGTGGCCTCAACCCATTTTGTGAAATAGTCCATTGCCACAATGATGTATTGCTGTCCTTTTGAGCTCGGTGGGTTGATCGGGCCGACAAAGTCAAGTCCCCACTAGAAAAAGGGACCCGGAGAAGTAATGAGCTGGAAAGGAAGACATGGAACATGGCTTTGGGGGTTGAACCATTGGCACTGCTCACATGCCTTTGCATAGGCCAACCTGTACTAGTGAATACAAGGCCAAAAGTAGCCATGGCGTAAGAGGAGCTATATTGTGACCCATCTCGAGAAATGCCCGACACAAGAGTGGAAAGTGTGAAGCAGCTCAGGGATTTCGTGTTCACCCACACACCACAACAAAACTTCCTGATAAGTCCTCCTATAAAGGTGTCCGTCGAGAAGGCAAAACCCCCATGCTCAGATCTCCAATGCCTTCTGTTGTACTATTGAGGAATCCACTGGGAACTAACCTGAATCCAGGTAAACTGCAATGTCCTATAATGTTGCTGGGACCACAAAGGAAGCAGCTTCGGCAACTAGGAACTCACTCGAAGGTTTAGTTCTGCATCCACGTACTTCTTCTCAGTCTCCTTGAACAAATGTGAGGCATAGTATGTTGCATGTGGTGGCTTGCAAGGCTGTGAACATTGGCAAAGGCATACTCCAAAGCCTCTGTACCCATTGTGATGTAAATGTCAAAAGGGAGTTGGTGTTCTAGTGGTTGGAGTACTGGGGCCATACGGAGTGACTACTTCAGTGATTCAAAGGCTTGTTGCTGGGACTCACCCCAGACAAATGGAATATTGTGTTGTAGTAGAGCTATCAGGGGCCGTGAACATGCAGCATAGTCGTGGAGGAAACGGTGAAAGAAACCCGTTTGCCTGAGGAAGCTGCGAAGTTGCTTCACGTTGGTTGGTGGGTTCCGATCCAGAATCTCTTGAGCCTTGGCTACCTGGGGCTTGATCCCATCCTGCGAGACATCAAAGCCTAGTAACCAGTCTTCAGTCACCCCAAATTTACACTTTGCCAGGTTCAATGAGAACCTATGTTGTTGGCAGCAAGTGAAGATCTGCTCCAAGTGCACAAAGTGGTCCTCAAAGGAGTCAGAGGCTGTGCACAGATCATCCATATACACCCTCAAGGCGCCTCCAATCAAGTCGTGAAACGCGTGGGTCATAAAGCGCTGAAAGGTAGCTCCGACGTTACACAAGCCAAACGGGAAGACATTGAAAGCGAAGACGCCCCAAGGTGTCTGGAAGGCCGTAAGATCTCGATGATTGGGATGAATGAAGATCTGGTTGTACCCTGAAAAGCCATCCATGAAAGAGAAGTAACGGTGTCCAGCCATCTCATCCACAATCGCATCGATAAATAGAGTCGGAAAGTGATCTTTCACAGTTGCCTTGTTCAAGTCTTGAAAGTCGACGCAGAGGTGGAGTTTTCCATTTGCCTTGCATGTAGGGATGAGATTGGCCACCCACTCTGAGCTCTCCAAAGGGTAAATAAAGCCGGCTGCCAGAAGTCACTCAATCTCCAACTTCATCTCTGTGTGAGCTGCCGGGCTGAAACGCCGCATCTTTTGACGAACTGGTTTGGCTGATTCTGAAAGCACAATATTGTGCATGATTGTGTCCATGGGAACTCCTAGAAGCTGGCTATAGTCCCAAGCAAACATGTCCTTGAAACAGTGGAGGAGATCCAAGAGCTTTACTGCATTTGTTGAAGCAAGTGATGTGGCAATAAAAACCGGGTCCTTGCATCACCTAGGAAAACAGCGTGAACCCTGGAGTCAGGAGAAACCTTGGGCTTAGGGGGCTCATCTATCTCAGATTCCTCCCTGACCTTGGAAACCAAAGAGCAGGATGTGCCTTTTGCCTCTCGCATCATAGTGATTGCTTGATGTGATAACCTGTCCGCCCAAAAGTTTTCTTCACGAGGGACACTTTGAAAAGTCACATGAGAGAACTCATCCTTCAAGTTGACTGCCTGCTGCCATAGCTCTTTCATGTTCTCTTTGTGGACTTGGTATTCTCTAGTAAATTGGCGTATGATGAGTTGCACATCTCCAACGAAAGTGACTCGCCTAAACTTGAGATCTATGGCCAACTTCATGGCACTGATAGCTGCCAAGTACTCTACTTCATTAGCTGATGTTGCTGGCAAAGTGATAGAGAGGTCAACTACTTTGTTCTCCGCAGAATCAATCATCCAAACTCCAATGCCGGCAACCTGGTTTTTGGGGCAGAAAGCACTGTCAAAATAAGCCGTAATCATAGGAGTGCCCTCTTCTTCAAATAAAGGTGCTGGGGACACCACATCTGGCAAGACTGTCTCTGGCGAGTCTGGTAAGAACATTGCTGTTGGATCCGAAGTCATTGTCTGTTGTTCTCTTTGCTTCTAATGCTTTGAGCGCTCAATGTCCAATGCAAGGACTGTAGCCAAGTACTTTGCAAGTGAAGGAAGATCCTCCACCGAAGTCCAGTCCAAGTCTAGTGTTGAAGTTTCAATGTAATACACTTGGACTTGTACAGGGGGCTCCACGGTAGGAAATTTTGAACTCAAAGAGCTATAACTCGCATGCAGCACGTCCGATTGGCTTGATTCTTTCTGCCAGTTGTGTGTCTAGATGTCTTCTTCCATCTCCAACAAAAGGCATGACAAACGACACTTGAAGTCATCAGCCACAATGATTTTAGTAGGAAGACGCTGGCTGTGTGACACCTCAGATAGTTGCTGAGGAGGATTGAGTTCGGCTGTGTCTTGCGAAAGATAGACCTAGTCTGGAGTGACTGTGTCATCAAACTCCATAAGAGAAAGTTGGTCCCATACAAGAAATGAATCAAGGAGCCCTTCCTCTATTGAGAAACACTCTGAAAAGCTGGATATGGGGGCCTGTACTCTATAAGCCCCGCCATCAAATAAAGAGGGCATGGCAAGAGGCTTGGCCTTACTCTCCAATAAAGAGAGTGAAGCTGGGAGATGTCTCAAGCTATCTGACTCACCTCCAATAATGTTGATCACATTGCATGAGAAAGCATCCATCATATAGATGGTCGACTCCACTGCCAACTCGAGAAAAGCCTCTGTGAGCTCAGGAGGAAAGTATGGTGTGGTGGCCATCTTAGTCTGAGCCTGCTGAGCTTGCTGAGAAAGAGCTCTACCGTGGTTGTTGAAAAAGGTGGCGCTATGGGTTCCATCACTAATTTCCATCTTGCCTCTTGCACTGTCGATGGTGCAATGGGCTGTGACTTGCCATGAGCGGCCAAGGATGATAGAGTCCTTCAAAGAGGACGTTCCCAAACGTTGGTAGTCAAGCACGAGGAAATTTACCTCAGAAATAACACCTTGCACTGAGACCTTGACACCACAGCAAATGCCCGTTGGAGGAACAATGTGGTTGGCGAAGGTCTTGAGCACAATGGAGGAGCTCTCAGTGATCTGTCTGTGCTGAAAGGGCAGCTTCAAGAGAGATAATATTGCTTCCAGAACCGGAGCCAACCAAAGCATCCATCCTATAAGCTCTATTTCGTTAAAGTGGGAATTGTCATTATCCCACTTGTAAAATAAGGTTTCCAAACCTTTATATAGTATATAAATATAACAAAATTCAACTGCATTGAGGCACATGCCATTTTATTTTAAACAAGGAAATGTCTACTCAATCACTTCTCACTGCTTCACCTCTCTCTTCTCCTTGTCATCGTCGTCCAATTTCTTTCCATCCTTTTAATATTGGCTCAGTTGCTCCGAGTCTAGGTGGAGCCCAAGTCCCCATTCAATCTTTACTTTCCCCTTATTAATAAAACAACTTCGTAGACTTCCAATAACATGTTGTAACACTTCTAGTATAATGCAAATCCTCTCAAAGAATTGTCTTTTAATATTAATACAATGGCATGGAACCCCATGCCATAATAAGTTACATTTTTAAATAAATACATGCCATCTCAGACTGTTATTTTTTGCCTCCAACGCCTATACAATAATCTTGGAATTTCATCACTCTCCACACTATCAGGATTTAAACCCAATAGTAATGCCATCTCTTCTCTAATACGTCCACGCTCATGTTCAGTGGTCGAAGAACCCATCCGGTTGAGCAGATTATGGAGATGCGGATAGTGCTTGGCTAGACAATATACATGCCATAAATGATGACTGGTGTCTGTCCGATCAAATGGCTTCTGATATACCGTTCCATCTGCCATTTGGTTGATTTCTGCAGCCACCTCCTGGACTGGCCGGTTCTCTATCACCATCGCTTCAAGCCGTTTTGCAAGGTCCCCCAGAACATACGGTTTCTTCTCCCTAGTTTCCATACTGCAAGAGATGGGGTGCACTGCATATGTGTGCGTGTTCGCTGCAGTTTTAATCGGCGAGTCATCGATGATGAGGATTTCACTTGACCTAGCAGTCCGGTTCATCACTACAGCCTCTGCCTTGACGAAGATGGGCTTGCTACCCCTCACATGGACCATAGTCAAGCAATCCTCCTGCATTAGGAGAAAGTCAAATGGTAATATTACTCGCGTCTGATCGTGCATCATCTGTAGCAACGTTAATGCATTGTGGCGCATCATGGATGTCCAAACTCCCAATTGCAAATTGAACCCGGCCCTCTGTTTTAAGTGTCGCATGGTCATTATTAGATCCCGCAGTTTCTCCCGTGTGATTAATGTGAATCTGTCTCTTTTGACCAACTTGCGACCGCAGGCTTTGGAGGGTGCAGTGACATTCGAGGACGAGCCACGCTCATGGGAGAAAAGGACACCGTTCAGATCAAAAACGATACAGTACTTTCGCCGTGACTCTGAAATGAAATGCGTTAGCATAAAAAATGGTACAAGTCAATTTTACCATCTACAATATTAGCGAATGGTGCTCCCGATGGTCGTTCAGAGGGTTTTGGTCGAGGAAACGTGAAGGGCGGAAATACTCTCCTCTGCAATGTGGGGTCAATCGCATCCGATGGCGTGTGGGCACATGCCATTTCAGCTGTAGACTCTGGTACAACTGGCTCAACAGTGGCATGGGGTGGTTCCGATGGCGTGTGATCACACGCCATTTCAGCTGGTGCCTCCGTTGGCAAAGTGGACATGACCGAACAGGCAGCAGGGGCGGTGTAGGGAGGTTCCAACGGCGCGTAGTCAGACGATTGGGCACACGTTGGAAATGAGGATACGACCGGCTCGGCGGCTGGGGCGGCCTCATGCGGGTCCAATAGCGCCTGGTCACCGTCAGTTGGATACGTGGACAAGATTGACTCAGTGGTATGGGTAGCATCAAGTGGAGCGTGGTCAGCTTGCTTGGCGTTGATATGGATAGTAGCCTCCACCAGCTCTGATGACTCTTGCAGGCAAGTAGAGTCCACTGGCGGATCCATATGCATGTCCAAATATCTCCCTTCGATTGAGATGGTATCCTCCCGTGCTACTAAAAACAAACTCATTAGCACATTGAATCGACTATACTGTATTTACCATCAACTGCTATTGAGGAACTAGGACCGATATCACTTGGGCGCACTGCTGATTCTGAAGGATTGGACATACGTTTCGACCCTTGCTTGGCACTATCCTTCCTCGACACTAAAGGCTAGAGTTTGTATCTTAATTCAACTGAATAATCTCTACTTACCATTTCTTCTGCGACCTACATGGACAATGTTAGAAATGGTAAAAGGTTAGGAATGGATGTACTATTATTTACCTGATGGTTTGTCTTGTATGACCTTCCTCCGCTGCTCTTTGGCCACCTCAGGCTGGCCATCATCGTCATCATCGTCATCGTCGTTATTGTGATCGTCACCATTGTGAGGACCATCCAAGTCCTCTTCGTCCTCCTCTTCTTCGTCCTCCTCTTCTTCGTCCTCCTCTTCGTCCTTCTGCTCTTCCTGCTCATTATCTTTCTCTGGCTCCTCATCCCCCTCTTGCATTTCTTCCATAGGCTGCTCAGGCTGGATTGCTTGTTTTTCCAGGACCATCTTGGAAAAATCATCTGGCCGAGTCTCCATCTCAAAATACAAGACATCCATAGCCTGTTTTAGTGCGTGACCTAGGACCGTATCCTCACCCGACTGTCTTAACATGGTTTCTGCACGTTCTTGCACCCTTCGAAGACGACGAGATGAGAAAAACGTGGCCCTGCCTTGAAAAGCTTCCCTCATCCATTGTACCTCTCCATTGAGATTGGGGAAGGGGAGTCCGCCATAGGAATCTGAGTCATGAGGTGGTGACTGGCTGCTTTCACTCAGCCCTTGATCTGCAATGAATGGCATGAGCACACACGCCATAACCGCGAGGCATTACCTATCATCTTTTCGTTGCCCTTCTTCCTTTTCGAATCAAACGCCTCTGATCCCGACGACTGTCCAACGTGCTTTCGCTTTTTATGACCACTGTCAGTTTGAGCTTGGCTGGTGCTTGCCTGTTTTGCCTTTGAAGAAGTGTCTCCTGCAAGGAATGGCATGAGACCACACGCCATTGCAAATATAATTTGTACCTCCTTTTTTCCTATTGCTTGTCTGTTTGTCCTTCTTCGACGCGCCACCAGTGCGCTTTTCAGTCCTCGTGTCTAAATATTCACAACGATCTATAATCAAAATGGCGTGAGGCCTCACGTGACCTTACCTTGTGCAGGTTGTGACCTCGGCCTAACATCAGTAGCTGTTAACGCCGTTTCAGCATCTGGGGGTGGCCACGCTCCTGCATACAGAGCTTATGAGATAACATTTAAACTTAAAGTGCGTACTCACCAGGTTCGCAGAGAAAATACTGTTTTTCTTTGGCAACTGTAATTATATGCTCCATTGAAGTCACCTCTTCAATGGAGTTTGTCACCGCAACACACCGGACACCCTTGAGTAGTGCGGCTCGAAAGAATAGTCCGCCGCAGTTGTACTCGACAACGCATTTGCCCTTGGAGTCACCCGCTATTGCGTTGAAGACCCAGCTGAGCATTTCCCATGCTGCACCTGGAGCTTTCTTTGGATTCGAAAGCTCCATAGCCGTCTTCAGTTCCTCAGGCACGGGTAAATTGACCTCCCTCAGATCAATTCGATCGGCTTTGTTGAACGAAGCTGGGAAGTCACTCCAGTCCCACTCTGCTGCAGGACCAATAACAAGGGCGACTGTGAAGATGCGGACATTCATCGGTATCTTCTTCTTAGCCATTATCCCATGGATCTCCCGCATCTCCTTGCCTTTCAACCGAGCCTTCACCTCGTTCAAGGCCTTCCAGAACTTGTGATAGGATTCGGAGTCGTAGATCATATAGTGGACTGAAGATTCCACCTCCGCAAGTCCCACCATTAAGTCAATGATGGAGCTGACTTCGTCTGCATGAGTGATCTCCTCGTTTGTGAAGTCCATCACACAAAAGATGTTCTTGACCTGCTCATCTCCGCGGGAAACGATGCTCCTCCACCTTTGATCCTCATCCGAATTCACGTATACCCGGTAAGGTTCTCGATAGGCCTCTGCTGCGGGGTCGAGCTGTTTCTGAAGCCGGCGGTCGACATCCCTCTTAATGAAATTTGGATACTGATCCAACTTCTCAGCTTTACTTTTCGTGGCATCCCGCAGCAGATCGATGAACTTGGGGGCCCCCTTCACGTACTCGTCGATGTCTTCATTTGACAAGTCCAGCTCTTCCATCATCTCTTGCGTGGTGTCGATGCTCACCCTCGCCACGGCCACTTGCTCGAAGATCCAATCCTTCAATAGCGCACGAGCTCTCAGAGTCGTGCACAAGTCCTCGTATGTCACAATATGGCCGGGAGTCATTTTGGTCTTGTTGAAGACTACCTCACCAAGTAGAAGAGCATTAGCCACTGTCAGAAGGTCGTCGTCGTCTAGAGACCGCGAGAAACGCAAGGCGTTGAGCTTCAAATCATTGGGCTTCCGGCCGTCCTCCACACCCATTGAGTTTAGCAACTCCCCGTCATGGTACCTCCTTAGCACATCTACCCATTTGTCAAAAACAACTTTTGTCGCGAGTAGAATGTTATGGATGCTGAGTGTGTCATTGACCCCCAGTGTTTTCGAGAGAAGACTCGAGAATTCTTGCAATGGAAATGGCGTGAGGCCACATGCTATGCCACATGCAACGAGGCTTACCTGCCAGGCGCTAGTTGCTAGTGCACGTCCTTGTCCTGGTTTTTGTGGCTTCTTCAGTTGAACCCAGAGCTTCCGTGTTCGTGCCAATGTCTCGTGCAGACCCAATTTGTAGCACGTTTCTTGCTTGACATTCTGCGCGTGGGAGATGTATATGATAGATCGGAGGGGCGAGTTGCCTTTTATCAGGCGGACAACTCTTGTCTTGAAGACTTTCTTCACCTCCTTGCCCACCATAATATCCACAACTATCTGTTGCATCGCCAAGCTAGAATGCTGCCCGGAGACGGCATAGAACCGGATGTTCTGATCGTCCAACACCTTCCTATTGATCAAGTCTGGAAACCTCGTCTCGCCCTTCATTGTTCGGTAGTAGGGGATCACGTCTGCGATGTCGGGTGTTACTGGACTTGCCAGCATCTTCTGCTTCAGTTTCTCCACCCACTCATCAGATACTAGCCTGTGGTTGTATTTGCTTTGGATCTCGATACGGCTCATGTCGATTGTATATACTTTGTTGGAATAGTAACAAGTACTATTATCTGAGACGATTTTTGCTGCCTCTTCTTGCTCTTTCTGCTCTTTGCGGCTCTTCTTTTTGGTGGGTGTAGTGTTCGAACCCGAGGCAATGGCATCACCGAGTAGCTTCTTTTTTGGAGCAGCAGAGTCGGACGTCGGCTTGAGCTTGACCACCCTTTTCTGCTTCGGGGTAGTTTCCAGATCGACCCCCTTCCCCTTCGCTTCGCAAACTGGAGGCACTCTCAACGGCTCAATGTTGGAATATAGTTTTTGAACATCGCCGTAGGTGAGGTCCGTGGATTCCATGTGATCTTCATAGACCCGCAGCGTCTTTGAAATTGTGGGCCTCCTGGACAACCTCTCCCTAGCTCCCTCTAGGAATTCCTCATAGCCGCTGCCCCCCTCCGGGAAGCTGCTAGGATGTGCAAGGTGGATCTTGAAGGCGGACGCTGTCTCTACCACAAGTGCCAGTCCATATTCTTGCATGGAACTGCATGGAGTGTCTGTCACTTGGATGAGGATCCCCATGCATTCTTTTCTCCCACCATCTGTGTTGTACAGCATCAGATCCTCGCCTTCCATCCCGAAAGTCCAACTGGTGAGCTCCTCCCCCTTCTCTGCATCCACATTGACAGTGGCTGGAAGAAGAACGCAATTCCTCGCCTGTTCAAAAATGCACAACAATTAGAGCTGACAGATGAAAAGCTAGCAGCTGGAAATAACGTGAGGCCACACACCATTCACCACTGCATCAGATGTCTTGAGGCTGCATCCTAAGATGGCGTGAGGCTACATGCCATCTGTAACCGGACTGCACTCGAGAGCCCAATCGGTGCATGCCAATGTTGCTACTGAATGGCATGTGGCCTCATGCCATTTTCTACTTCATCTAAAAGACTTACCATTTGAAGCCGAATGGAGGCCGTGACAATCGAGGCCGGACTCGCTGGCGAATGTGCACTGTGTGTGCAGCGGATCGTAGCAGCAAGGCTACTCTGCCACTTACAGTTGGAGAGTGGTGCTGAAATCTCCCGGGACGCCAAGTGGGCTGCGTGTGGGTGGTGGAGTGGGCGGCGGAGTTGGCGGCGAAGTTACAAACTGGGTGTGTCTTGAAGTGGATGCCGATGCACACGAGCGCGATGCGAGCGCGAGTGTGATGCAAGCGCGAGTGGACGCCGATGCACACGAGAAACCTGTAGAGAAGTGAGCGTGATCGCGAGTGGGAGCGCGATGCGAGCGGGAGCGCGAGCGCGAGCGCGAGTGTGCGAGCGCGAGTACAAAGCAAAATGCAAAACCTAACCTCACACGCGCGAAATGTCACAACGGTTGGTAATCCCGCCACGTCATCATTCCTCGGACTTGGGCGCCACCATTAATTTCTGGATTGCCGCGCGCATGCAAGCACGCAAAATCCAAAAGAAATCCGCAACGTCATCATTCCTCGAACTGCATGCACGCGAAATCCAAAAGAAAGATCATGATTGGGATATCATTTAATACCCTCGCTATATTTATACCATGCATGATTGGATATTCCAAAGCATCTTGTATTTCCAAAAATGGCAGATGTTCAGCTAAATAAAGAAATTCTATCTGTTTCTATTTTTCTCTCAAATCAATATTATAGCGTGTGGGCTCATGCAATTTTGAACCAAAGAAACCCAAAAAACGTTGGACCCAAAATATTTTGAAAAAACCCAAAAAACCCTAAACATTTTAAACCCAAAAATCCAGGCGTCCTGTGGCGTTATTCCTTGAATGGCGTGTGGGCGCATGCCATTTTCAGGGCCAAATGCTGAATGGAGAAAAATTCCCTTTCAGTGCAAATGCTGCAAGAGGCAGATGCCGAGCACAAAAGACTGTAACTACCTCACATGACACAGATAAACTTTTCTCTATTTGGCAAAGATAAACTTTATAGCGTGTGGGCTCATGCAATTTTGAACCCAAAAAATGCACCAAAAAATTCTCGGCGTCATCTGGCATTATCTCTTGAATGGCGTGGGGCCGCATGCCATTTTCAGGGGCACATAGGAGTATATTCCTAGGATATTCTGACACGCGCGAGAGTTTTTTGAGTTTTCTGGAGATCCAACCGTTAGATCGCAACTAGATTTTACAGAATGGTATACAATGTCTTTCTTGATGACCCTGCAAAGAAGCATCTCAATCGGACACCACATGAGACCACACGAGCCTTACAATGTTTCAGGGGCATTTGCCATAGATCCGACCGTTATTTTGCTCCAAGATTTCACAGTTTGGTGTGCATTGACCTTTCCATCGAAACTGCAAAGGGACATCACAATCAGATGCGGGATTACAAGAAACTAACTTCACTAACTCTGGTTTCACCAAGATCTACGTAAGGAGTTATGAAATGAAAGGACCCTCTCTATTGAAATGTGTTTATGGTCCTAGGGGCATTGTGACATATCAAAGGATTTTGCATCAAGTTCTGTATTTGCATGTTTATCAAGCTACTGAATTGCTAAACCCTAAACCCTAAACCCTAAACCCTAAACATGTGGCAAATGCTGCGTGAAGAAAGATGCCCTTTCTGGGCAAATGCTGTAAGAGGCAGATGCCGAGCAGATGTATCTCAGGCTAGCGAAGGGGATAAACGAAAGCTAGCTATAAACATGACGGGATGCAAATAGATTACTAGGCTGGTCCTACGAAAATCAAAAACCATAATTGAAAACATTGAAAATGCAAAAAGAAAGGTTTATAATATTTTTGAATTTTAAGCAACCAAAAGAATGTAAGTAGGGCATGTGTTTGTAAGTTTAAAAATGCCTCAACCACTTAAATTCCCAAGTAAATAAAGCTGTTTCTATTTTTGGTACAGGTAAACTTTATAGCGTGTGGGCTCATGCAATTTTGAACCCAAAAATGCACCAAAAAATGCTCGACTAGCATTATTCTTTGAATGGCGTGTGGCCTTATGTCGAGCATTATTCTTTGAATGGCGTGTGGCCTTATATTGCCATAAATGGACGTACACACACAGCGTAATTATTCCTTTACACGGCGAATAATCTTGGCGCGGATCGCTGACATGGCATGGCAAAGTTCGAATCACTGACATGGCACAGCTGGATCGAGGCAAGGACATGATGTGACAAAGTTCAACCTCCGACAGCAAAGTCTAGAAGCTACTCAGTTTGAAATTTGTCAGAGGAATCATAAGATCTGGTTTGTCAGAGGATTTGATGTGACGTTCAAGCGTGTGTTATTTTTGAATTCTCGAACTCATTCCTAGGTCTATCATTTTTGTGCGCCGTGTTCTTGGTTCCGCTGAGCGCAGTGAGCGCTGCTTGTGTAAGCGGCGTTGTGGGCTGTGGTTTATGCGTCTACGAGCGGTTGCGGCATTGCGAGCGCCATTGCGAGCGGCAGTTTATGCGAGTGGCAGTTTGTGCGAGCGGCGCTACGAGCAGTTGCGGTGTTGCGAGCGGCACTGTCTTTGGTGTGGCTACCGCTTCCTCTTGATATTCGGCACTTGTGCTTCCTGGTATGTTCACCATGGAATGGCTTAGGACCACATTTAGAAATGGCATGAGGCCACATGCCATCTTGGGCCCTTGCAATTTCAGTGCTAGCGTATTGTCAAGTATGTTTTTACTTGCCCGGAGCTGTGTGTATATCAAGATGGCATGAGGCCTCATGCCATCTTTGTGCCCTGCTAGTCTATATTGATATTCCTTATGCCGAACCCTGAAGGCCATTCTGAAAGTGCAGAAAAGAAGTTAAGACCATACAAAAAATGATTGGAGAATGGCCTAAATCATAACATACCAAACAACCTCAATAGCACGCACACAAAAATATATTAAGTTGCAGCAAGGGAAAAGGAATATAGCAACAGGCTAGCAGGGGTCAAAGATAGCGTGAGGCCTCATGCCATTAGTGGTACCACTAATGGCATGAGGGCTCATGCCAATTTTGTGAATGCGAAATTTCACGTGGGTGTCAATAGCATGTTTGAATAATGGCATGTGGCCTCATGCTATTGAGGTTGTTTGGTATGTTATGATTTAGGCCATTCTCCAATCATTTTTTGTATGGTCTTAACTTCTTTTCTGCACTTTCAGAATGGCCTTCAGGGTTGGGGAAAAGGTTTACATTTTGAATGGTGGGAAGAGAGTTGCAAAAGGGACCCTTGTGTCTATGGATCGGAACTTTGTTATACACTGTGAAAGGCTTGGGGAAGGCAATGCTGCTGTATCAGTAGAGACTGTCTTCGATGGGAATGTGGTCGCTATTGAACGAGGAGAGATGGTCGTCCGGGTAAATGTTGTTGTTGCCTTGAAAAATCTTCAGAAGAAAGCAGATGTTGGGGACAGCGCAAGTGCGACGCATGTTCCCTCCGTGGATCTTAAGAACCGTGCTACATGGATTCAGGCAAAAGTGTTTCTAAACAACCCCGAGGGGGAGGTGGTAGCTGAGGGCTTAGCCACAGTTGTCGATCCAAGAGATGCGGTTGCTAATCAAGAATTGGGCTGGGATGATATTGGAGTTGCGATTTTAGAGGTTGTTGACACAGAAGAAAACAGTCTGACTATTGGAAGCATTGTGCGGTGGAAATTGGGGCACTTAGTGTTTGAGAATGTGAAGGATTCACAATCAAACACCACTACAACTGATGACAGAACATCTCTTCATGGGAAAAGAAAGTACACCTTCCTAAAGCGCAGCCAAAGGGATCTGAGCAACGAACCGAAAAGGCAGAAAATGGCGATGGAGGTTCGAATGGTCTCGACAGTTGCTTGTTGCAAGAGGAGGTGCTGTCAACATGCTGATTGGGATGCTATTGAAGAGGAGAGAGCAAGATACAAGACATTGTCCTGGAAGGCAACTCGCAATTTTGTGTATGAGGCATTACGGTCATCTGTTGATGCTTCAGAACATCAGGTGGGGGGCATGGTCTTCCAGAGGGGTTTGGTCTGCATGAAGGCATGGAGAATCATTTATGGAGTCCCTCGAAGCACATTCTACAGAATCAAAACTGAGTTCGAGGAACAAAGGGTTCAACAGGCAGTCCATGGGAACGACGGTACGCACAAAACCAGGGGTCATGTTGTATATGGAGAGGCAATCTTCAAGAGGTTTGTCGAGACATGTAGCGAGCAGCAACCACATAAAACCCGCCTCTTGGAAGATGGAACACGAGACACCCAACGAGTTCTCCCTTCCATGTATACCAAGGGGGCCATATTGGAAGATGTGAATCGGGAACTCTAGAGTAATGGCTACAGGAAGCTGAGCCAATCTAGATTTAGTAGATTGTGGAGCAACAGGTTCAGGGATGTGAGTATAGGAAAGTACTCCAGCTTTTCAAAGTGTGACGAGTGCACTGCTATCAAAATGGCTTTGTCGAAGAATTCTTGCAGCGCTCAAGAGCGAGAGACGTTGGTTAGAAGGCGGCTCGACCACAACATCGAGCAGAGAAGCTGCAGGACTGCATATTATCATAACAGGATTCTCTCCATGGAGAGACCTGACTCTTACCTCTGCATCATCCACGACAAAATGGACCAGAAAAAGACGTGCTTACCTCGACTCAATCCTGCCCCCAAGGCAATCTCTTCATCCATGCAGCTGCCTGTGTCTCTGTTTGGCATAATCGCTCATGGGCATGGTGCCCAGAACTATGGGAACTTCTTTGTACCTCTATGGGGTGGCAGGGGTGCAAACATGATGATTGCGTCCCTAGCAAAACACTTAAGGTCTCTGCAAAGTGTGCAGACTGAGCTGAATGGCCAACCCTTGCATAAGGCCCTTGTCGATCGAACCCCATACAGGGTTCAGCTGGAGGAGGAGCAAAGGCTTGCAGTATCGCATGGGGCCCCATGCCATCCCAGTGAATATGTTGGCCGTCAGATTGTAGGGTTATCACGTGAGGCCTCATGCCATTCCGACGAGGCTGGTCGCCCGGTGAATGCACAGCCTCATCCAAACGAAGCAGAATCTCAAGGAAGTTCTTGCGGCCGATGTGGCCTTCCACCCCATCTTCTGCTCCAAACAGACAATGCTGGCAGTGAGAACAAAAACATGTACGTCTTCGCGTACTTGGCGATGCTTGTTGCCAAAGGCATATTTGAAACGGTTACACTTGGCTTTCTCATGGTTGGGCACACTCATGAAGACGTCGATGCCATGTTCAGTCACCTGGCAGAGTCCCTCCGGCGATCCAATGTCCTCACCCTCCCACAACTCTACGATGAATTCCAAAATTGCATCAAAGGCACTGTTGAAGCTGCACTTCTGACAGAGGTTCCAGACTTTAAGGGGTTTGTAAGAGGCTACATCAGGGATGGATCCGAAACGCTGATTGGCCACTCCAAGCCTCTTCAGTTTCATTTCAGCATGTGTGACGGTGCTCCAGTGATGAGGTACAAGATGAGAGAATGGGACACAGTGTGGCTGCCAGTGGACGGCATTGAACTCTTCAAGAGAGATCCCATAACTGGGGAACCTATGATTCCTCAGGGTTCCCCACGGCCGATGCACCCGGATGGACTCAAAGACCAGGAAAGTATAGTGGCCGGGATTAGACAGCATATTGCCTTCTGGAAGAGGGGGTTGGTGTTTGGTGGAGAATCCTATTTTCAGAGGTGCAAGCCTTTGCTCGAATACTGGGAGAAGATTATATCTGCTATCCAAAATGGGCCGGTTGTATATGAAGAATTGGAAGAGTCCTTTTGGCCAGAACCCAGAGCACCAGATAGTAGCGGAACAATGTCCTCTGGAAATGCAGTGACAGATAACGATGTTGAGGATCACTATTGTGGGCCGAGGAACAAGAAGCCGGATTCAGCATTCAATCCAGTACAGGTCTGCAAAGGAATGGTCGTGCTTGTCAGACCCAGTAATAAAAAACAAATGATATGGGTGGGGCGCTGCATCACTGATGCAGAGGAGGACGCGGAAACTAACTCCTTCAATGTAACTGTGGAGTGGTTCAAGCCAAGTTCCGGATATACGAAGGATTGCCTAGAAAAGAGATGGGTGCTGAATCCAAGGGATCCCAGCATGAGCATATCGGTGGATAATGTTGTGCATGGTTGGATGCGGAAGCAGAGTGCCACCATCACCTTGCCAGACCATGCAAGAGATGCAGCAAGAGCATTCATAACTCGGGTTCAAGGTGAGATTCATTAATATTCCTTTACAAAGTTTCTAATGTATTTTATTTCAAGGTGAACAATCCGAATCTGAATCAGAGGAGGCTTGTTATTTCAAGGTGAACAATCCGAATCTGAATCAGAGGAGGCTTGATATAGTGTGTGAGGTAAAACAAAGATGATGTGACATAGGCATTTACCAATCACACGTGCATAAATCTAATAATATGGCGTGTGGCCCATATTAATGGCACATAAACCCATATTGTGGGCTTACGTGCTTTATGTACCATCATTCCCTTGCAGCGTGTGTGTTGGTTTCCTTTTATAACACAACAAACTCCATATTTTAGGGTGAAGAGCGTTCTCATGGCAAGCACAAAATCTGTAAGTGAGGCAGAAAAGGAGACGGAGAAGGAGATAGGTGAAGATGTAGAATATATAAGTCTTCCAAACTCCCCATACTATACTCCAGGTGATCATTTTTCTGAACAAACGGCAACATTAACAACTATCGAGAACGCCCCAGTAACGTCAGAGACAACAATCCAAAGCAAAACAACTGACCCGGAGAAGGATGATAGTACCGCTGAGAGTACCAAAAAGGAGGTGTCCACTAGCGCTTAGGCTTATAATGGCGTGTGCCCTCATGCCATTTACTTGATCACCAAATACCTTTTTCCCTTTGCACTAGTATATCTTAATACCGGTCTGAGAAATAGAATGGCATGTGCCCTCAGGCCTTTTACTAAATCACCTTTGAAAGAAATGCAAGCCTCTATGTCGTAAAAAAAAGGTACTAGAGAAATTCCTTAATAATATGAATGTTATTTAGTTTCATGAAAATACACTAAGGGTCAAATGAGTTAAATGACTTCTCCAGACTAGCAATGCCTCTTGCTACACCTTCACAATTAGATTCGTTAGAAAAAGATAACATTGAATAATATCTAAATGTTCTCACCATTAAGTTATATGTCTGGCTAATAGGAATGATGTTCATCTTGGAAAGCTCACCACACGCTCAATGAACAAACAAATAGTGTGTGCGCGCATGCCATCGCTCTTCTTTAGCTTCAGATTCGGCTTGTTCACCTTGACAATGAGATTTATTATACAACCAGATGGACTCAGTCTGGACATAAAGTCACCGCGCTAGTCACCATGCCCCAGATATGTCTAGCCCCTGGACAAAAAACATATAATTTCACGTCATTTTCAAATACTTGAAAATTTGTACCTAGTCCCATTTTACTGAATAAATCCCACTTTAACGAAATAGAGCTTCTATAAGGGGAAGTACCAATCTGCACCAGGACAAAGAATAGGCCAGGATCTCCACTATATCTTGTCATGTCGACAATGTGCACCTCTTGAGGAGTCCTCTTGAGAGTGCTCTCTAGTGTTCCTGACCGTGCAAACTCCTCTAAACGCTGGCCGAATCCCGGGACAAGACACAACATATCTTGGTGCGAAAAGGTGATGGGAGTGTCAACCAGCTGTTGAAGAACCGGCTCCAAAATAGGAATAGCTGTTGGTGAGATTTCTAGAGGAGAAGAGAGTAGTGACTTGAAGGGGAGCTTACAAGCCACCCTCTGTATCATTGGGCCTGATGCCAACTGAGATTCGCTCTCAATCGGCGCCGGGGGATCTGTGACAGGCTGAGCAGCTGCCTTCTTCTTCGCTTGGGCTCAAGTGGCTGCGGTTTGCTGCTGCTGCCTATAGTGTTCCTCGACTACCAAAATTGTGTTGACCGATGAGGTTGGTGCCTTGCCTTTGCTTGATGAAGGGGTTGCTTGTCACTCCAACTACTCCTGATATGTCTCTAGACCCCGAGACGATATGGAATTATTAGCGAAGGGATGCTATTGGACACGTTGAGAAGGTGGAGGTTGAAGCTCTAGGTGAAGCTTCAAGCAGTGCTATGTGTTATGTGTGTTCGTCTCGCAGTGAGTGCACCAATGGGATTTAAATCTTCGTTCTGGAGCTGTAGTGGCCTCTTTCCTGGACTCCACTAGCTCCTGGAGCAGTTTGTCCTGGTGTGATTGTTGCTGAAGAATGATCTCCTTCAGCTGCTGCATCTCGTTGGCAAAGTTCTTAATAGCCGGAGGTGTATGCTCAATAGCAACGAGCTTTGTTGTGTATGGGCAAACAGGTGCACAAGGTGACTCTGATGGGGTGATGGCTTGGTCGAAATCAACTCTAGCAATCCCCAAGTCAACAAGAAGCTCTCTTTCCAGCTTCGAGGCAAATGAAAATGCCTCGCGACAAGAGCTGAATGTCTTCTTAAGAAGTTTTTGCTGCAAGTTCCCATGCAGACTTGCTGTGAATGCTGTGATCCCCTGTTGCTCATCTTGGACCACTTTGCAATCCCAACACTACTTCGAATATGCTTGAAACCGGGTGATGTAGTCAGGAACAGACTTGTGAGCACCCTGCCGGAACGAAAAAAGGTCGACAAGTAGCCGATTTGTGGGTTTTTCTTCCACAAAACGTTCTCTAAAAGAAGTAAGCAGTGTCTGGAAGTCTGTTCAGTCCTCTAGAAGGAGAGAATCTGCCCAAGTTGCTGCTTTGCCTTTGAGAGACTGCAAGAAGTCGTGGCACATACGATCATCATCGACGATCATGTTTGTGGTGCAGTAGTAATCAAAGTGACTGATATGCAATGTTGGAGAGACTGTTCCAACACCTAAAAAGGTCGGCAGATCACTGCCCCTCTACAGAACATGGAGCTGAGGTTGAGCTAAAGGTGGCTGCGCCATAGCTCGTAGATCTAAGTCACTGGAATCTGCCGAAGATGAAGAGGACTTGGCCCGAGAAGGTGCAATGTTGTACCTAAGCTGCCTTTGGATATTAGAAAGTTTACTCCGTACCTTAGGGCCTTGAGATATGGTAAAAGGGTGCCAATTTTTCGCACGTCTAGTTTGTACTGGTATCAAATACCCCAAACACTGCAAATGCCCGGTCAAGGATAGTGCTCAAGTTGCTCATAGTTGCCCAACATGCCTATGACGAAGAGAAATAAGGGTCGAAATGGAGGGAGATGTAGGCCTCAAGTACACATAACCATTAACCTGTAGGGTGATCACTGGAGTAGCCGTTGAAGTAGCCACTAGAGTAGCCGTTGGAGCAGCCGCTGGAGGAGCCGCTAGAGTAGCCACTGGAGTAGCTGCTGGAGTAGCTGCTGGAGCAGCCGCTAGAGTAACCATTGACTCGTAGCCGCTGAAGTAGCCACTGGAGTAGCCGCTGGGGTAACCGCTAAAGTAGCCGCTGGAGTAGCCGCTGGGGTAACTGTTGAAGTAGCTGCTGGAGTAGCCGCTGGAATAGCCAGTAGCCGGTAACCGGTAACCAGTAGCCGGGGACCTATAACCGATAACCACCTGCTCTCACTCCTACTCCTGCGCTTGCTCTAAGACCAACTCGTATCCCTGCGCCTATTCCTACTGTCCCTGTTCCTCTGCCAACCTTTGTTCTTGCTCCCTCTGTTCCTGTTTCTACGCCTACCTGTTCCTTGAAGATTGCTTCGTTCCCAAGTAACGTCCAACAAAGTTTAGCCCAAAAGAGAAAAATGAGTCCTTTAGTCTTGATCCTTCACCATTTTGACTATTGGTGGGATCGTTGGAAAGTGCTCAGCATCTTCTACCCTCTTATCACAAGAATTTGTGAAGACACGGCCTCAATATCCCCTGAAATCCACGAAGAGTTAGCCCAGAACACCAATATTGTGGAAAAACATGTGCATGTCACTGATGTAGATCGATACTAAGGCGCCGTTGGTATTTTCGGAAAGCCTAGGACCATGAGCACCTCTAGAAACAAACGGCAACCAAAACAAAGCCTGGAGAAACACAAATTCCTGCTGCAAAGATGACCCAATCTAGCCAAAGAAGAAAATCTTTTTGTATGCCGTCAATTTGGCCAAATCTAGCACCAAGAATCACCACTACTTGTAGATCTAGGCCAGATCTACAAGCCCGAATGCACTACCTTGAGAAATTATGCCGAGGATCCAGGAGAGAAAGTGAAAACACCCCAAAATGTTCCTCTGACCAAGCTAAGAAACGTTGTATCTCTTCAAATATTGTATGGCTTGATAAGTGCCATACCTTGCTGGAAAGAGGAGCTCCAAATCTATCCAACAAGCTTAATTTCAAACAAAACCACTGCAAAATGAACAAGGAATTCCTTCCCAAATTCTGCGGCCCAAAAGAAAAAGAGAGAAATGACACCTCAGAAAGTGCTGCGTGTCACGCCGGGTTCACCATTTGTTGGGGGAAGGAGGGGCACCTCCCCCAATGCTCACTCAAACATGAGAAATGCTTCAATGCTCTCTGCCAAAATGCCCCCCCTTGCCCTTATGAGGCAAGGGTTTTATGCAAGGAAGATAGAGAATATTCTGAGGATCAAAATATTCCCTCTCTCGCTCTCTCACTCTCTCAATAGCCATGCCCTAACACTACATGGCAAAAGAGCTTTGCTACTTGCTTTGCATTCACTGTTTCCATAGTTGAAATGAAGTGTGCAATCTTCGACAACCGATCCACAACCACCATCAAAGTATCATAACCCTTAGACTTCGGCAACCAAGTGAGGAAATCAAGTGTCACACTTTGAAATGGCCATGCCAGTGCTGGAATGCACTGCAACTTTCCAGCTTGTATATCAGTTTTGCGCTTACATTGTTAGCATATAAAACAGGAACAAACATAATCCACTATATCACCTTCCATACCAGACCAGAAAAATCCTTTTTTCAATGAAGCCAGAGTTTTTCACTTCCCACCATGTCCCACTGCTGGAACATCATGATGTTCCCGCAGAAACAATTGCTACAGATCCTTAGAGGGAAGATACAATCTTTCTTGCTTATAGAATATAAGCCCATCCTGAACTGATAAGTGAAGCTTCACATTGGTTCGACTAGCAACTTTCGTCGCTTTGCTACCAACGTCTTGCTTCGACAACTCTGCATAGTGCAAGATTGCCTTTGCCAATGGATCACTTTCATACGAAACCCGAACGTCCTCTAACCAGTCCAAACTGATTGCCAATATTGCCCGGAACTAAACTTGATGACTCAATGCATCCGGAACAATATTGTCTTTACCAAGTTTATATATGATTTCAATATCATATTTAACAAGCTTCTCTTGCCAATGAGCCTACTTCGGCGTAAGCTTAGGCTGCATAGCAAAGTAGCTCAGTGTGTTACTATCCGTATAAACCTTGGTATGTCCACCCAAGTAGTGTCTCTAGTATCCAAAGCT
>NW_003314281.1:2099711-2158211 GCF_000143415.4 Selaginella moellendorffii | reverse complement strand
TTTTCTAGAGACTCATTTATTGCTCTTTTCGTACTTGTTCCTTGAGCCCTTCGTTGGGAGTTCCACCGCTCTCGACCTTTCAAGTTAGTGCTTTTAGTCCAAACGTGTTACACTCATTTGGCTTTCGCTTCAACCACTACCACATGGCACCCTTTCAGCTCCACTTTGGGGCCTAGGGGTTTTGTGTCTCACAACTCCACCACCCATAGACAAAGTTTGATGTCCTCATCGAACGGTAAACCATTTTGTAAAGTAACACCCACATGTGTTACCATTTCCATCCTTGGCACTCATCCAATATTTGTCTATGGTTTGACATTGAAGGCTCACGATGCCTTATCCATCCTCTAAGGAGCATAGTCTTTCTAAAATAGAGACTCATTCGACCACCTAGGGTGGTTTGCTCCCTTTTATTGATTTAGTCCTCACTAAACTTGTTAGAGACACCTTATCTATCTCAATCCCACTACTCATTCTCGAGTAGTCTCAGTTCCCATTGACATAACTTTTGCACTTTGGAACTTTTAATTTTGACTTCTCAAAGTCAATTTCCTAGGTGTCTCTGACACCTTGCATTTGCACTTTTTGTGCAACTCTACTTCCCCATCCTAGAAAGTTCTCTAATTAAAGGCACCATCATCCTCTTTTCTATTTTGTGCTACCCTTGGCACTAAGTTCTAGTTATCATAATTTGTGCTAGGGCTATCTATGGCCCTATCATTTGGCTACCTTACTGCTCCTTCCTTTGGAACTTTCACTTTTGCCAAATTGGAGCATTTCGGAATCCATCCTTGGAAACATGCTTCCTTTTCCGCAATTCGTTAGCGTCCAACACATTAGTGTTCCTCGCCTAACTTTGCCACTTGGATTCCTTCCAATGGATTCCAGGGCCCTATCTTGGGCACTCGTTTTAGACTTAGACTCAGACTCGATCTCAATCTCAATCTTGGACCTGGTCTTGATTTCCATCTCATACTTGACTTTGGGCTCCATCTCAAACTCCTTCTCAAACTCCATCTCAAACTTGGTCTCAACACTTCCACGTGCCATATGTTAGTCCTTTTGTGTCCCTTTTTTAGAGGCTCACTTATTGATTGCTTCATGCTCGTTTCTCAAGCACTTTATTAGGAATTCCACTCTCACTCTCAATTTTTTGAGTTGTAACATTTAGTCCAAACGTGTTACAATCGTTTGGCTCCCACTTTAGCGACTACCACATAACATCCTCTTTGCTCCACTTTGGGGCTTAGAGATTTATGTCTCACAATACTAAATGTAAGCTCTTGAATTTGGACTTCCTAGGATGTCACCCAACCCAGTACTACTTAAACCCAAAGACGTTTAACCCCAAATATCCCAAAACAAGGTAAATTGAACCTACTAGATCTCAATTTCAACATGTAGTGTGATTCCCCTAACCACCAATAGAGTTGGACTTAAAACCTTTCTAATAACAAATTTAAACTCCTAAATCTAGACTTCTCAAAAAGTCACCCAACTTAATACCATAGGCACTTAACCCCAAATATCATAAAACCCTTAGCCAATTGAAAAGGGAGTGCATTTTTGTTTATGGGCCCTTTCTCTCTAAATTTAAACCCCTATAACTCGTCTTTCAAGTTGTTTCTTTTAATTGCTTACAATTGTGTGAAACATGCACTATTATCTTCCTCATAAGCAAATAGTGTTGTAATTAATTGAAGGCATAGACTACAGAGGCAGAAGACAACTACAAATCCAAGTGTATCTTGTGGGCTAAGAACAAGATACCACCTTTTTTTGGTTAAGAAAAGTTTTCAATAAATAGGATTTCTTGAAAACCTGGTGTTGGGAGACTTGTGGTTGGGATTTACATATGCATCATACTGAAGAGCTCATTGGGTCCTTAGATCTTTGTTTGGAATTCTATTTGGAACTTATTCCATTTAAAAAGGTGTGACTATATAAATGTAGAGCACATGAATTTGGAGCCGAACTCCAAGCCCGTTGCACTACGAAACGAGGGTCCAGTACAATTCCACGAGCACCAGCTCCCCGTATCCAACACTTACATGCAAAATGGTGTCAGACGGAGTTTGGCACAATTTTGGCATACCGGTGGCCTAACGCAAGGAGGAGGGTAGCTCATAGACTAGAGCAGTGTGGAGCTTGGGCTTGGACCCAAACCAGACACAGAACAAGGAGCGACACAACCCAGCAGAAGCCAAACTAATGTCTCAAGTGGTCAGACATGCATTCCAACCACTATCCCTATTATACATTTGAAACCCCCCACAGCCCCCCGCCCCCCCCCCCCCTTGAGGAACACATGCTTTGGGCTTTCACCCCAAGCCTCCCTTAATACCAGGACTTAGTCTCTGGGACAAGCTTGAAACTTACCAAATATGGAATGTCCCTAGATTGCAAATTTGGACACGGGACAAACACCATTGTGTAAACACTGACATCTACATTCCATAGAATTTAAACACTTTCCATAAATAGCATTTAAGATTGCAATAAGACTAACACAAAGGGTATGATAGCAAGGTGTTTGGCAGATATATAATGATATTGAGGGACTAGACTCAATATCGAGGGGGTTCCCAACACTAGCAAGTGCAAGTCAACGGATGAATTTCTCTAACCAGGTCAAGTATGCTTGACAAATAGCATATAGGAATTCCGTCCTTATGCTCATCTGGTCAAGTGCACGCGTGATGACCAGTTTCTGAACTAGCTTGGGTGGAGACTATAAAAGGAACCAGCAGTACCGACCTTCTACTGTTGTGGCAGTAACAAAAGAGTGTCCGTAAGGACTGGCCAACAAGTATTTTTCGATACCCGAAGTCAAATAACTCTAACTGCTTGTTTACAATGGTCTATTTAAACTTTGCTAACAGGTTTGGTTTCTTTTTTCATTAGGGTTAGAGCCTCTAACATTTTTCTCTATATCTCCTATAGGTAGGGGTATATTATTTTTTGTAAGCTGGGTGACACCCAAAATAGCAAGGGTGGTTGACTTTATTAGTCATTTCTTTGGCAGTAACAACCGGAAGGTGTTTGAGTTATAGCGCATTTACATTAGGTAGAGAGATTGCTTCCTAACTCATTTAAATTGGTGCATTTCTCATAAAGTGTGAACATCATAAATTTTTTCTAGAGTTGTTTCCTTGGTGGTGGTGTAGACTAAAGTATGCATTGACAAGGATGTCGATCTTCCCTAAGGGGGAGAGAGTGTCGCAAATGTGACTATGGGTATCGAAAATTACTTGTTAGTTAATCCTTTCATTTATCTTTCTTATTGTACGACAGCAAGATGTCAGTATTGTTGGTTCCCTTTTCAGTCCCTTCTATATATTTCTTGCTAAGCATATTCAGCTTGGCTTTTAGTTCTCTTTTGCTCTATCTTCCACTAGCTTTACAAAAACCTTTACGTATTGAGATTAGTCCTTTAATATTGCCAGATAATAGTTTATTGTGTCTCCTAAGCACCATCACTATCGTGCCTCATATGTTAGTCTCTCGGTTCTATTAGCTATTTATGGAAAGTGTTTAAATTTGGTAGTTTGGCATATCTATAAAATGTAGAGATTGGAATGTAGAGATTGTAGGTATATCATACATGGCCAACTAACCTAAGGCCCATTTATATACCTATCATTGTTTTGCATCTGACTTGGGTTTAAGCCCAAGTTCCATACCATACTACTTATTAGAGTACTCATATCTTTGCATTAGGCCACTAGTATATTGAAATTATACCAAACTTTATTTAGCTTTGTTTTGCATGCTTGAGTTGTACACTTGGGAGTTGTTCTGTGCTCTACTCCTTTCACTCCTTGGCTTCATACTTAAGAGTTTAGCTCTGTTCTTTCATCAGTGGCCTAAGGCTTTGAAACTTGGATTTTGCTCCACTATTATTAAACACATGGCATGTGGCACGTGGCATGTGTCATGTGGCAAATAGAGGGTTTATGTTTTGCTTTGTGGTTATCCTATGGTAAATCACTTTAGAATAAAGAGTGAAAACCAAATGCGCTACATTTATCCCCCAAGGTTCCAAAGATCCATGGTGATAGTATATTCAAATCTCATTCCATAATCACATGCACTATATTCACCTTTGCTTTAGAAATGTCAATGTTTTAATTAATTATTGACAAAAAAAGCCCCTACTTAGCAAAGGGTAACCAACACTTCCATTTTTACATTGAATTCACTAAGTTATTTTATATGAGGTATCTAATCCCACGGTAGATATATCTGTGAATGCTTTACAAGATGAAAGACATACTCATGAAGGCCTAATATGTACAATTTCAATTTTAAAGGTAGGAATATACTTTACTCAAGGGTATTATATTTTAAGTAGTCACTAATTAATGGGAATTGAACCTATGCTATTTGCTCCAATACCACATGTAGTGCACTCTATTTCTCTCATATTAAGCTAACTAAAAGAGGAGCAATTGCTTGATAAAAGAGCCCTTAGTATCTATTTTATCCCCATTTAACCCCCAAGGTTCTAAGAATCCATAGTATCCAAATCTCATCCCATGATCACATGCACTACAATCTTGTTAACAATGTTTACATCTGTGCACTAGAGTTTTTATCAAATATGCTAGAAAAGAAGAAACTTGTTGGTGACACTCAAAATAATTCAACACCTATAGAGAGAACTAAAGAAGCTGAAGAAGATTGAGGCTTAGTCACATCAAACTTAAATCCTTAATGAGTGAGTACGATTAGTGTTGCTATAAAGCATGAGACAACCTTGTCCATAGAATGTGTGGATCTTCAGCACCTGGAGTCATTGAGAGAGGCTGTTGCTCAAGCTCTAGAGTTGTCTCAAAAGGAATAGCAATGTGAGGAATCTATTCTTTATATGCCACTTTCATTTGTGTTGGGACCAATTGATCAAGCATTTCTTTCTCATGAGTTTACTGATGCATCACAACATAGGAAGCATCTAAGGAAGTCACTACATCCACATGACTATCCAATAAAGGTCAAAAGCCATAATCCATCTCTACAAACTCCACAACATATCAAAACTTGTTGTAGATTGTTTTCATACTAACTCCTTGACAGCTGACAATTGTGGTAGCCTCAACTAAATAGAGTCATCCTTAACCATATAATCCTATAGTCCAGCTAGCCTTCTCTAACATTTGGAAGTTGGTGTACCCCAACTTCCGAATGTTAGAGAAGGCTAGCTAGACTATTGTTGGACTCTTACAAAAGAGCTCTCCAAGTCATAGTCATTGTCCCTTAACGAAGTCATCACCCTTATTGTTGCAACCAATGTGTTCATCCAAAAAGTTTTTGGGAGTGGAGGAGAAGCTAACTAGGTTGACATCACTAACTACAAGCTCTATTTTGTTAAAGTGGGAATTGTCATTATCCCACTTGTAAAATAAGGTTTCCAAACCTTTATATAGTATATAAATATAACAAAATTCAACTGCATTGAGGCACATGCCATTTTATTTTAAACAAGGAAATGTCTACTCAATCACTTCTCCCCCTGCCACTGCTTCACCTCTCTCTTCTCCTTGTCATCGTCGTCCAATTTCTTTCCATCCTTTTAATATTGGCTCAGTTGCTCCGAGTCTAGGTGGAGCCCAAGTCCCCATTCAATCTTTACTTTCCTCTTATTAATAAAACAACTTCGTAGACTTTCAATAACATGCTGTAACACTTCTAGTATAATGCAAATCCTCTCAACGAATTGTGTTTTAATATTAATACAATGGCATGGAACCCTATGCCATAATAAGTTACATTTTTAAATAAATACATGCCATCTCAGACTGTTATTTTTTGCCTCCAATGCCTATATAATAATCTTGGAATTTCATCACTCTCCACACTATCAGGATTTAAACCCAATAGTAATGCCATCTCTTCTCTAATACGTCCACGCTCATGTTCAGTGGTCGAAGAACCCATCCGGTTGAGCAGATTATGGAGATGCGGATAGTGCTTGGCTAGACAATATACATGCCATAAATGATGACTGGTGTCTGTCCAATCAAATGGCTTCTGATATACCATTCCATCTGCCATTTGGTTGATTTCTGCAGCCACCTCCTAGACTGGCCGGTTCTCTATCACCATCGCTCCAAGCCGTTTTGCAAGGTCCCCCAGAACATACAGTTTCTTCTCCCTAGTTTCCATACTGCAAGAGATGGGGTGCACTGCATATGTGTGCGTGTTCGCTGCAGTTTTAATCGGCGAGTCATCGATGATGAGGATTTCACTTGACCGAGCAGTCCGGTTCATCACTACAGCCTCTGGCTTGACGAAGATGGGCTTGCTACCCCTCACATGGACCATAGTCAAGCAATCCTCCTGCGTTAGGAGAAAGTCAAATGGTAATATTACTCGCGTCTGATCGTGCATCATCTGTAGCAACGTTAACGCATTGTGGCGCATCATGGATGTCCAAACTCCCAATTGCAAATTGAACCCAGCCCTCTGTTTTAAGTGTCGCATGGTCATTATTAGATCCTGCAGTTTCTCCCGTGTGATTAATGTGAATCTGTCTCTTTTGACCAACTTGCGACCGCAGGCTTTGGAGGGTGTAGTGACATTTGAGGACGAGCCACGCTCATGGGAGAAAAGGACACCGTTCAGATCAAAAACGATACAGTACCTTCGCCGTGACTCTGAAATGAAATGCGTCAGCATAAAAAATGGTACAAGTCAATTTTACCATCTACAATATTAGCGAATGGTGCTCCCGATGGTCGTTGAGAGGGTTTTGGTCGAGGAAACGTGAAGGGCGGAAATACTCTCCTCTGCAATGTGGGGTCAATCGCATCCGATGGCGTGTGGGCACATGCCATTTTAGCTGTAGACTCTGGTACAACTGGCTCAACAGTGGCATGGGGTGGTTCCGATGGCGTGTGATCACACGCAATTTCAGCTGGTGCCTCCGTTGGCAAAGTGGACATGACCGAACAGGCAGCAGGGGCGGTGTAGGGAGGTTCCAACGGCGCGTAGTCAGACGATTGGGCACATGTTGAGTCCGTTGGAAATGAGGATATGACTGGCTCGGCGGCTGGGGTGGCCTCATGCGGGTCCAATGGCGCCTGGTCACTGTCAGTTGGATACGTGGACAAGATTGACTCAGTGGTATGGGCAGCATCAAGTGGAGTGTGGTCAGCTTGCTTGGCGTTGATATGGATAGTAGCCTCCACCAGCTCTGATGACTCTTGTAGGCAAGTAGAGTCCACTGGCGGATCCATATGCATGTCCAAATATCTCCCTTCGATTGAGATGGTATCCTCCCTACTGGCTACTAAAAACAAACTCATTAGCACATTGAATCGACTATACTGTATTTACCATCAATTGCTATTGAGGAACTAGGACCGATATCACTTGGGCGCACTGTTGATTCTGAAGGATTGGACATACGTTTCGACCCTTGCTTGGCACTATCCTTCCTCGACACTAAAGGCTAGAGTTTGTATCTTAATTCAACTGAATAATCTCTACTTACCATTTGCTTTGCGACCTACATGGACAATGTTAGAAATGGTAAAAGGTTAGGAATGGATGTACTATTATTTACCTAATGGTTTGTCTTGTATGACCTTCCTCTGCTGCTCTTTGGCCACCTCAGGCTGGCCATCGCCGTCATCATCATCGTCGTCGTTATTGTGATCGTCACCATTGTGAGGACCATCCAAGTCCTCTTCGTCCTCCTCTTCTTCGTCCTCCTCTTCTTTGTCCTCCTCTTCGTCCTTCTGCTCTTCCTGCTCATTATCTTTCTCTGGCTCCTCATCCCCCTCCTGCATTTCTTCCATAGGCTGCTCAGGCTGGATGGCTTGTTCTTCCAGGACCATCTTGGGAAAATCATCTGGCCGAGTCTCCATCTCAACATACAAGACATCCATAGCCTGTTGTAGTGCGTGACCTAGGACCAAATCCTCACCCGACTGTCTTAACATGGTTTCTGCACGTTCTTGCACCCTTCGAAGACGACGAGATGAGAAAAACGTGGCCCTGACTTGAAAAGCATCCCTCATCCATTGTACCTCTCCATTGAGATTGGGGAAGGGGAGTCCGCCATAGGAATCTGAGTCAGGAGGTGGTGACTGGCTGCTTTCACTCAGCCCTTGATCTGCAATGAATGGCATGAGCACACACGCCATAACCGCGAGGCATTACCTATCATCTTTTCGTTGCCCTTCTTCCTTTTCGAATCAAACGCCTTTGATCCCGACGATTGTCCAACGTGCTTTCGCTTTTTATGACCATTGTCAGTTTGAGCTTGGCTGGTGCTTGCTTGTTTTGCCTTTGAAGAAGTGTCTCCTGCAAGGAATGGCATGAGACCACACGCCATTACAAATATAATTTGTACCTCCTTTTTTCCTATTGCTTGTCTTTTCGTCCTTCTTCGACGCGCCACCAGTGTGCTTTTCAGTCCTCGTGTCTGAATATTCACAACGATCTATAATCAAAATGGCATGAGGCCTCACGTGACCTTACCTTGTGCAGGTTGTGAGCTCGGCCCAACATGGGTATCTTCAACAGTAGCTGTTAACGCCGTTTCAGCATCTGGGGGTGGCCACGCTCCTGCATACAGAGCTTATGAGATAACATTTAAACTTAAAGTGCGTACTCACCAGGTTCGCAGAGAAGATACTGTTTTTCTTTGGCAACTGTAATTATATGCTCCATTGAAGTCACCTCTTCAATGGAGTTTGTCACCGCAACACACCGGACACCCTTGAGTAGTGCGGCTCGAAAGAATAGTCCGCCGCAGTTGTACTCGACAATGCATTTGCCCTTGGAGTCGGAAGCAGGTGACCCACCCGCTATTGCGTTGAAGACCCAGCTGAGCATTTCCCATGCTGCACCTGGAGCTTTCTCTGGATTCGAAAGCTCCATAGCCGTCTTCAGTTCCTCAGGCACGGGTAAATTGACCTCCCTTAGATCAATTCGATCGGCCTTGTCGAACGAAGCTGGGAAGTCACTCCAGTCCCACTCTACTGCAGGACCAATAACAAGGGCGAGTGTGAAGATGCGGACATTCGTCGGTATCTTCTTCTTAGCCATTATCCCATGGATCTCCTGCATCTCTTTGCCTTTCAACCGAGCCTTCACCTCGTTCAAAGCCTTCTAGAACTTGTGATAGGATTCGGAGTCGTAGATTATATAGTGGACTGAAGATTCCACCTCCGCAAGTCCCACCATTAAGTCAATGATGGAGCTGACTTCATCTGCATGAGTGATCTCCTCGTTTGTGAAGTCCATCACACAAAAAATATTCTTGACCTGCTCATCTCCGCAGGAAACGATGCTCCTCCACCTTTGATCCTCATCCGAATTCACGTATACCCAGTAAGGTTCTCGATAGGCCTCTGCTGAGAGCTGTTTCTGAAGCCGGCGGTCGACATCCCTCTTAATGAAATTTGGATACTGATCCAACTTCTCAGCTTTACTTTCCGTGGCATCCCGTAGCAGATCGATGAACTTGGGGGCCCCCTTCACGTACTCGTCGATGTCTTCATTTGACAACTCCAGCTCTTCCATCATCTCTTGTGTGGTGTCGATGCTCACCCTCTCCACGGCCACTTGCTCGAAGATCCAATCCTTCAATAGCGCAAGAGCTCTCAGAGTCGTGCACAAGTCCTCGTATGTCACAATATGGCCGGGAGTCATTTTGGTCTTGTTGAAGACTACCTCACCATGTAGAAGAGCATTAGCCACTGTCAGAAGGTCGTCGTCGTCTAGAGACCGCGAGAAACGCAAGGCGTTGAGCTTCAAATCATTGGGCTTCCGGCCGTCCTCCACACCCATTGAGTTTAGCAACTCCCCGTCATAGTACCTCCTCAGCACATCTACCCATTTGTCAAAAACAACTTTTGTCGCGAGTAGAATGTTATGGATGCTGAGTGTGTCATTGACCCCCAGTGTTTTCGAGAGAAGACTCGAGAATTTCTGCAATGGAAATGGCATGAGGCCACATGCTATGCCACATGCAACAAGGCTTACCTGCCAGGTGCTAGTTGCTAGTGCACGTCCTTGTCCTGGTTTTTGTGGCTTCTTCAGTTGAACCCAGAGCTTCCGTGTTCGTGCCAATGTCTCGTGCAGACCCGATTTGTAGCACGTTTCTTGCTTGACATTCTGCGCGTGGGAGATGTATATGATAGATCGGAGGGGCGAATTGCCTTTTATCAGGCGGACAACTCTTGTCTTGAAGACTTTCTTCACCTCCTCGCCCACCATAATATCCACAACTATCTCTTGCATTGCCAAGCTAGAATGCTGCCCGGAGACGGCATAGAACCGGATGTTCTGATCGTCCAACACCTTCCTATTGATCAAGTCTGGAAACCTTGTCTCGCCCTTCATTGTTCGGTAGTAGGGGATCACGTCTGCGATGTCGGGTGTTACTGGACTTGCCAGCATCTTCTGCTTCAGTTTCTCCACCCACTCATCAGATACTAGCCTGTGGTTGTATTTGCTTTGGATGTCGATACGGCTCACGTCGATTGTATATACTTTGTTGGAATAGTAACAAGTACTATTATCTGCGACGATTTTTGTTGCCTCTTCTTGCTCTTTCTGCTCTTTGCGGCTCTTCTTTTTGGTGGGTGTAGTGTTCGAACCCGAGGCAATGGCATCACCGAGTAGCTTCTTTTTTGGAGCAGGAGAGTCGAACGTCGGCTTGAGCTTGACCACCCTTTTCTGCTTCGGGGTAGTTTCCAGATCGACCCCCTTCCCCTTCGCTTCGCGAACTGGAGGCACTCTTAACGGCTCAATGTTGGAATATAGTTTTTGAACATCGCCGTAGGTGAGGTCCGTGGATTCCATGTGATCTTCATAGACCCGCAGCGTCTTTGAAATTGTGGGCCTCCTGGACAACCTCTCCCTAGCTCCCTCTAGGAATTCCTCATAACCGCTGCCCCCCTCCGGGAAGCCGCTAGGATGTGCAAGGTGGATCTTGAAGGCGGACGCTGTCTCTACCACAAGTGCCAGTCCATATTCTTGCATGGAACTGCATGGAGTGTCTGTCACTTGGATGAGGATCCCCATGCATTCTTTTCTCCCACCATCTGTGTTGTACAGCCTCAGATCCTCGCCTTCCATCCTGAAAGTCCAACTGGTGAGCTCCTCCCCCTTCTCTGCATCCACGTTGACAGTGGCTGGAAGAAGAACGCAATTCCTCGCCTGTTCAGAAATGCACAACAATTAGAGCTGACAGATGAAAAGCAAGCAGCTGGAAATAACGTGAGGCCACACGCCATTCACCACTGCATCAGATGTCTTGAGGCTGCATCCTAAGATGGCGTGAGGCTACATGCCATCTGTAACCGGACTGCACTCGAGAGCCCAATCAGTGCATGCCAATGTTGCTACTGAATGGCATGTGGCCTCATGCCATTTTCTACTTGGCCTAAAAGACTTACCATTTAAAGCCGAATGGAGGCATGACAATCGAGGCCGGACTCGCTGGTGAATGTGCACTGTGTGTGCAGCGGATCGTAGCAGCAACGCTACTCTGCCTCTTACAGTTGGAGAGTGGCGCTGAAATCTCCCGGGACGCCAAGTGGGCTGCGTGTGGGTGGCGGAGTGGGCGCCGGAGTTGGCGGCGAAGTTACAAACTGGGTGTGTCTTGAAGTGGATGCCGATGCACACGAGCGCGATGCAAGCGCGAGTGTGATGCAAGCGCGAGTGGATGCCGATGCACATGAGAAACCTGTAGAGAAGGTAGATGAGCGCAAATGTGAGCGTGATCGCGAGTGGGAGTGCGATGCGAGCGCGAGTGTGCGAGCGCGAGTACGATGCAAAACCTAACCTCACACGCGCGAAATGTCACGACGGTTGGTAATCCCGCCACGTCATCATTCCTCGGACTTGGGCGCCACCATTAATTTCTGGATCGCCGCGCGCATGCATGCACGTGAAATCCAAAAGAAATCCGCAACCTCATCATTCCTCGGACTGCATGCACGCGAAATCCAAAGGAAAGATCATGATTGGGATATCATTTAATACCCTCGCTATATTTATACCATGCATGATTGGATATTCCAAAGCATCTTGTATTTCCAAAAATGCCAGATGTTCAGCTAAATAAAGAATGGTATACAATGTCCTTCTTGATGACCCTGCAAAGAAGCATCTCGATTGGACACCACATGAGACCATACGAGCCTTACAATGTTTCAGGGGCATTTGCCATAGATCCGACCGTTATTTTGCTCCAAGATTCTACAGTTTGGTGTGCATTGACCTTTCCATCGACACTGCAAAGGGACATCACAGATGCAGGATCACAAGAAACCAACTTCACTAACTCTGGTTTCACCAAGATCTACGTAAGGAGTTATGAAATGAAAGGACCCTCTCTATTGAAATGTGTTTATGGTCCTGACATATCAAACGATTTTGCATCAAGTTCTGTATTTGCATGTTTATCAAGCTATTGAATTGCTAAACCCTAAACCCTAAACATGTGGCAAATGCTGCGTGAAGAAAGATGCCCTTTCTGGGCAAATGCTGTAAGAGGCAGATGCCGAGCAGTTACACGGCGAATAATCTTGGCGCGGATCGCTGACATGGCATGGCAAAGTTCGAATCACTGACATGGCACAGCTGGATCGAGGCAAGGACATGATGTGACAAAGTTCAACCTCCGACAGCAAAGTCTAGAAGCTACTCAGTTTGAAATTTGTCAGAGGAATAATAAGATCTGGTTTGTCAAAGGATTTGATGTGACGTTCAAGCGTGTGGGCTCATGCAATTTTGATCCCAAAAAATGCACCACAAAATGCTCGGCGTCATCTGGCGTTATCTCTTGAATGGCGTGGGGCCGCATGCCATTTTTAAGGGCGCATAGGAGTATATTCCTAGAATATTCTGACACGTGTGAGATTTTTTTGAGTTTTCTGGAGATCCAACCGTTAGATCGCAACTAGATTTTATAGAATGGTATACAATGTCTTTCTTGATGACCCTGCAAAAAAGCATCTCGATCGGACACCACATGAGACCACACGAGCCTTACAATGTTTCAGGGGCATTTGCCATAGATCCGACCGTTATTTTGCTCCAAGATTTTACAGTTTAGTGTGCATTGACCTTTCCATTGACACTACAAAGGGACATCACAATCAGATGCGGCATCACAAGAAACTAACTTCACTAACTCTGGTTTCACCAAGATCTACGTAAGGAGTTATGAAATGAAAGGACCCTCTCTTTTGAAGTGTGTTTATGGTCCTGACATAGCAAAGGATTTTGCATCAAGTTTTGTATTTGCATGTTTATCAAGCTACTGAATTGCTAAACCCTAAACCCTAAACCCTAAACATGTGGCAAATGCTACGTGAAGAAAGATGCCCTTTCTGGGCAAATGCTGTAAGAGGCAGATGCCGAGCAGATGTATCTCAGGTTAGCGAAGGGGACAAACGAAAGCTAGCTATAAACATGACGGGATGCAAATAGATTACTAGGCTGGTCCTGCGAAAATCAAAAACCATAATTGAAAACATTGAAAATGCAAAAAGAAGGGTTTATAATATTATTGAATTTTAAGCAACCAAAGGAATGTAAGTAGGGCATGTGTTTGTAAGTTTAAAAATGCCTCAACCACTTAAATTCCCAAGTAAATAAAGCTGTTTCTATTTTTGGTACAGGTAAACTTTATAGCGTGTGGGCTCATGCAATTTTGAACCCAAAAATGCACCAAAAAATGCTCAACTAGCATTATTCTTTGAATGGCGTGTGGCCTTATATTGCCATAAATGGACGTACACACACAACATAATTATTCCTTTACATGGCGAATAATCTTGGCGCGGATCGCTGACATGGCATGGCAAAGTTCAAATCACTGACATGGCACAGCTGGATCGATGATGTGACAAAGTTCAACCTCCGACAGCAAAGTCTAGAAGCTACTCAGTTTAAAATTTGTCAAAGGAATCATAAGATCTGGTTTGTCAGAGGATTTGATGTGACGTTCAAGCGTGTGTTATTTTTGAATTCTCGAACTCATTCCTAGGTCTATCATTTTTGTGCGCCATGTTCTTGGTTCCACTGAGCGCAGTGAGCGCTGCTTGTGTAAGCGGCGTTGTGAGCTGTGGTTTATGCGTCTACGAGCGGTTGCGGCATTGCGAGCGCCATTGCGAGCGGCAGTTTATGCGAGTGGCAGTTTGTGCGAGCGGCGCTACGAGCAGTTGCGGTGTTGCGAGCGGCGCTACGAGTAGTTGCGGTGTTGCGAGCGGCACTGTCTTTGGTGTGGCTACCGCTTCCTCTTGATATTCGGCACTTGTGCTTCCTGGTATGTTCACCATGGAATGGCTTAGGACCACATTTAGAAATGGCATGAGGCCACATGCCATCTTGGGCCCTTGCAATTTCATGGCTAGCGTATTGTCATGTATGTTTTTACTTACCTGCAGCTGTGTGTATATCAAGATGGCATGAGGCCTCATGCAATCTTTGGCCCCTGCTAGCCTATTGCCATATTCCTTTTGCCTTGCTGCAATTGTATATATTTTTGTATGGGTGACTAGTCACGCACACAAAAATATATACAGTTGCAGCAAGGCAAAAGGAATATAGCAACAGGCTAGCAGGGGTCAAAGATAGCGTGAGGCCTCATGCCATTAGTGGTACCACTAATGGCATGAGGGCTCATGCCAATTTTGTGAATGCGAAATTTCACGTGGGTGTCAATAGCATGTTTGAATAATGGCATGTGGCCTCATGCTATTGAGGTTGTTTGGTATGTTATGATTTAGGCCATTCTCCAATCATTTTTTGTATGGTCTTAACTTCTTTACTGCACTTTCAGAATGGCCTTCAGGGTTGGGGAAAAGGTTTACATTTTGAATGGTGGGAAGAGAGTTGCAAAAGGGACCCTTGTGTCTATGGATCGGAACTTTGTTATACACTGTGAAAGGCTTGGGGAAGGCAATGCTGCTGTATCAGTAGAGACTGTCTTCGATGGGAATGTGGTCGCTATTGAACGAGGAGAGATGGTCGTCCGGGTAAATGTTGTTGTTGCCTTGAAAAATCTTCAGAAGAAAGCAGATGTTGGGGACAGCGCAAGTGCGACGCATGTTCCCTCCGTGGATCTTAAGAACCGTGCTACATGGATTTAGGCAAAGGTGTTTCTAAACAACCCCGAGGGGGAGGTGGTAGTTGAGGGCTTAGCCACAGTTGTCGATCCAAGAGATGCGGTTGCTAATCAAGAATTGGGCTGGGATGATATTGGAGTTGCGATTTTAGAGGTTGTTGACACAGAAGAAAACAGTCTGACTATTGGAAGTATTGTGCGGTGGAAATTGAGGCACTTAGTGTTTGAGAATGTGAAGGATTCACAATCAAACACCACTACAACTGATGGCAGAACATCTCTTCATGGGAAAAGAAAGTACACCTTCCTAAAGCGCAGCCAAAGGGATCTAAGCAACGAACCGAAAAGGCAGAAAATGGCGATGGAGGTTCGAATGGTCTCGACAGTTGCTTGTTGCAAGAGGAGGTGCTGTCAACATGCTGATTGGGATGCTATTGAAGAGGAGAGAGCAAGATACAAGACATTGTCCTGGAAGGCAGCTCGCAATTTTGTGTATGAGGCATTACAGTCATCTGTTGATGCTTCAGAACATCAGTTGGGGGGCATGGTCTTCCAGAGGGGTTTGGTTTGCATGAAGGCATGGAGAATCATTTATGGAGTCCCTCGAAGCACATTCTACAGAATCAAAACTGAGTTCGAGGAACAAAGGGTTCAACAGGCAGTCCATGGGAACGACGGTACTCACAAAACCAGGGGTCATGTTGTATATGGAGAGGCAATCTTCAAGAGGTTTGTCGAGACATGTAGCGAGCAGCAACCACATAAAACCCGCCTCTTGGAAGATGGAACACGAGACACCCAACGAGTTCTCCCTTCCATGTATACCAAGGGGGCCATATTGGAAGATGCGAATCGGGAACTCTAGAGTAATGGCTACAGGAAGCTGAGCCAATCTAGATTTAGTAGATTGTGGAGCAACAGGTTCAGGGATGTGAGTATAGGAAAGTACTCCAGCTTTTCAAAGTGTGACGAGTGCACTGCTATCAAAATGGCTTTGTCGAAGAATTCTTGCATCGCTCAAGAGCGAGAGACGTTGGTTAGAAGGCGGCTCGACCACAACATCGAGCAGAGAAGCTGCAGGACTGCATATTATCATAACAGGATTCTCTCCATGGAGAGACCTGACTCTTACCTCTGCATCATCCACGACAAAATGGACCAGAAAAAGACGTGCTTACCTCGACTCAATCCTGCCCCCAAGGCAATCTCTTCATCCATGCAGCTGCCTGTGTCTCTGTTTGGCATAATCGCTCATGGGCATGGTGCCCAGAACTATGGGAACTTCTTTGTACCTCTATGGGGTGGCAGGGGTGCAAACATGATGATTGCGTCCCTAGCAAAACACTTAAGGTCTCTGCAAAGTGCGCAAACTGAGCTGAACGGCCAACCCTTGCATAAGGCCCTTGTCGATCGAACCCCATACAGGGTTCAGCTGGAGGAGGAGCAAAGGCTTGCAGTATCGCATGGGGCCCCATGCCATCCCAGTGAATATGTTGGCCGTCAGATTGTAAGGTTATCACGTGAGGCCTCATGCCATTCTGACAAGGCTGGTCGCCCGGTGAATGCACAGCCTCATCCAAACGAAGCAGAATCTTAAGGAAGTTCTTGCGGCTGATGTGGCCTTCCACCCCATCTTCTGCTCCAAACAGACAATGCTGGCAGTGAGAACAAAAACATGTACGTCTTCATGTACTTGGTGATGCTTGTTGCCAAAGGCATATTTGAAACGGTTACACTTGGCTTTCTCATGGTTGGGCACACTCATGAAGACGTCGATGCCATGTTCAGTCACCTAGCAGAGTCCCTCCGGCGATCCAATGTCCTCACCCTCCCACAACTCTACGATGAATTCCAAAATTGCATCAAAGGCACTATTGAAGCTGCACTTGTGACAGAGGTTCCAGACTTTAAGGGGTTTGTAAGAGGCTACATCAAGGACGGATCCGAAACGCTGATTGGCCACTCCAAGCCTCTTCAGTTTCATTTCAGCATGCGTGACGGTGCTCCAGTGATGAGGTACAAGATGAGAGAATGGGACACAGTGTGGCTGCCAGTGGACAGCATTGAACTCTTCAAGAGAGATCCCATAACTAGGGAACCTATGATTCCTCAGGGTTCTCCACGGCCGATGCACCCGGATGGACTCAAAGACCAGGAAAGTATAGTGGCCAGGATTAGACAGCATATTGCCTTCTGGAAGAGGGGGTTGGTGTTTGGTGGAGAATCCTATTTTTAGAGGTGCAAGCCTTTGCTCGAATACTGGGAGAAGATTATATCTGCTATCCAAAATGGGCCGGTTGTATATGAAGAATTGGAAGAGTCCTTTTGGCCAGAACCCAGAGCACCAGATAGTAGCGGAACAATGTCCTCTGGAAATGCAGTGATAGATAACGATGTTGAGGATCACTATTGTGGGCCGAGGAACAAGAAGCCGGATTCAGCATTCAATCCAGTACAGGTCTGCAAAGGAATGGTCGTGCTTGTCAGACCCAATAATAAAAAACAAATGATATGGGTGGGGTGCTGCATCACTGATGCAGAGGAGGACGCGAAAACTAACTCCTTCAATGTAACTGTGGAGTGGTTCAAGCCAAGTTCCGGATATACGAAGGATTGCCTAGAAAAGAGATGGGTGCTGAATCCAAGGGATCCCAGCATGAGCATATCGGTGGATAATGTTGTGCATGGTTGGATGTGGAAGCAGAGTGCCACCATCACCTTGCCAGACCATGCAAGAGATGCAGCAAGAGCATTCATAACCCGGGTTCAAGGTGAGATTCATTAATATTCCTTTACTAAGTTTCTAATGTATTTTATTTCAAGGTGAACAATTTGAATCTGAATCAGAGGAGGCGTGATGGCATGTGGCCTTACGCCATTCCTAGGTGAGATGATACAAATAACAAGTATAAATTCTTAGTTGTTCTAGCAAATCTTACTTAAAGTTCAAGGTGAACAAGCCGAATATGAATTCATCGGATTGTTATAACAAATTGCGAGGTGATGGCATGAGGCGATACGCCATTTGAGAGTGGTAGCCATTCCTATATGAGGTGAGTGAAATATTTATTAGAAATACCTCATTCAATTGTGCACTTCTAAGTCTTGGTCCACTCAGTATTGTTTGCATGTTTTTATTTTAATTCTTTCTCTAAAATGTTATTTAGCATGTGGCTTCATGCCATTGCTCTCCACAATCATGCATTGAATTTTTCTATCCTTGCATAATACTTCTCCATATATATAGCATGTGCGCACATGTGATATGGTTCATTAGGCCTGATATAGTGTGTGAGGTAAAACAAAGATGGCATTTACCAATCACACGTGCATAAATTTAATAATATGGCGTGTGGCCCATATTAATGGCACATAAACCCATATTGTGGGCTTACGTGCTTTATGTACCATCATTCCCTTGCAGCGTGTGTGTTGGTTTCCTTTTATAACATAACGAACTCCATATTTTAGGGTGAAGAGCGTTCTCATGGCAAGCACAAAATCTGTAAGTGAGGCTAAAAAGGAGACGGAGAAGGAGATAGGTGAAGATGTAGAATATATAAGTCTTCCAAACTCCCCGTATTATACTCCAGGTGATAATTTTTCTGAACAAACGGCAACATTAACAACTATCGAGAACGCCCCAGTAACGTCAGAGACAACAATCCAAAGCAAAACAACTGACCCGGAGAAGGATGATAGTACCGCTGAGAGTACCAAAAAGGAGGTGTCCACTAGCGCTTAGGCTTATAATGGCGTGTGCCCTCATGCCATTTACTTGATCACCAAATACCTTTTTCCCTTTGCACTAGTATATCTTAATACCGGTCTGAGAAATAGAATGGCATGTGCCCTCAGGCCTTTTACTAAATCACCTTTGAAAGAAATGCAAGCCTCTATGTCATAAAAAAAAAGTACTAGAGAAATTCCTTAATAATATGAATGTTATTTAGTTTTATGAAAATACACTAAGGGTCAAATGAGTTAAATGACTTCTCCAGACTAGCAATGCCTCTTGCTACACCTTCACAATTAGATTCGTTAGAAAAAGATAACATTGAATAATATCTAAATGTTCTCACCATTAAGTTATATGTCTGGCTAATAGGAATGATGTTCATCTTGGAAAGCTCACCACATGCTCAATGAACAAACAAATAGTGTGTGCGCGCATGCCATCGCTCTTCTTTAGCTTCAAATTCGGCTTGTTCACCTTGACAATAAGATTTATTATACAACCAGATGGACTCAGTCTGGACACAAAGTCACCGCGCTAGTCACCATGCCCCAGATATGTCTAGCCCCTGGACAAAAAACATATAATTTCACGTCATTTTCAAATACTTGAAAATTTGTACCTAGTCCCATTTTACTGAATAAATCCCACTTTAACGAAATAGAGCATCTGTGAGACACAAAATCCCTAGGCCCCAAAGTGGAGCTGGAAGGGCGCCACATGGTAGTGGCCGAAGCGAGAGCCAAACGAGCGTAACACGTTTGGACCAAAAGCTCCGACTTGAAAAGTCAAGAGCGGGAGTGGAACTCCCAACGAAGTGTTCGAGGAACGAGCACGAAGCGAGTAAAAAGCGAGGCTCCAAAAAGGGACCCAAAAGGACCAACACATGACACGTGGAAGTGTCCGAGATGGACTCGAGTTGGAGTCCGAAGTGGAGTCCGAGATGGACCCGAGTTGGAGTCCGAAGTGGAGTCCGAGATGGACCCGAGTTGGAGTCCGAAGTGGAGTCCGAGATGGACCCGAGTTGGAGTCCGAAGTGGAGTCCGAGATGGACCCGAGTTGGAGTCCGAAGTGGAGTCCGAGATGGACCCGAGTTGGAGTCCGAAGTGGAGTCCGAGATGGACCCGAGTTGGAGTCTGAAGTGGAGTCCGAGATGGACCCGAGGTGGAGTCCGAGGTGGATCCGAGGTGGACCCGAGGTGGACCCGAGATGGAGTCCGAAGTGGAGTCCGAGATGGACCCGAGATGGAGTCCGAGATGGAGTCCGAGATGGAGTCCGAGGTGGACCCGAGATGGACCCGAAATGGAGTCCGAGATGGACCCGAGATGGAGTCCGAGATGGAGTCCGAGATGGAGTCCGAAGTCGAGACCGAGACCGGGACTGAGACCGAGACCGAGACCGAGACCGAGATCGGGACCAAGACCGAGACCGAGGCCGAGGCCGAGACCGAGCCCGAGCCCGAGTCCGAGTCCGAGTCCGAGTCCGAGTCCGAGTCCGAGTCCGAGTCCGAGTCCGAGTCCGAGTCCGGAGCCTGAGAGGGTGAAAGCCCAAAGCGTTCGTCTCCCAGACCCTGGGGGGTTTGGTGAGCTCCAAAAGTATAGTAGGGGGAGGACTGCAGTGGAGCCAGTTTGGCCAGGAAAGGCCAGTTTGGCCCAGGAAGGCCGGACCCAGTGTTGGGTGAGGAGCTGCCCACTGGGAAGTCCAAGACTAGAGTGAACACAGACCGACAAGTGGGGTAACTTGGTGAAGTGTTCAAGAGCCGGCTCTAGTTCCCCCGGGAGATCGACTGGCCGATGCTCCCAGTCCAAGTGTGGGTGGCACTACCTACTTGGATACCTGTCGTGGCTCAACGGAACCTCGCTCTAAGCCCATGGCTAGAGCACCTAAAGACGAAAGGCGAGGAGAGTACCCAGGTGGCTTGCGTAAGGCCACGGTGTTCCGAAATGTTGTCCCAAAGGCCCAGACTGTGGAGAGTAAGAGGCGCAGTCCTCTGGGGTAGTGACCAAGGGATATTGGGGAAGGCTATTCCCCTTGTCGGTGGGCATCCTAAGGATGCTAAGGAGTGGATCTGAGATGACCACTCACGGATGGTTTGCCTAGTCTTGGAGAGCCAAGACTGTGATGCAAGTGGTAGTGGACTACCAGTGTGGCAAAGGTGATTGGGCATGGCCTTAGCGTAACGGGCTGCTATGTCGGTGGTACCTTTGAGTGTCGGTCATGGGATCGGACACGTGGAGCACTTGGACCAAGTGCAAATGTTGAGTGGCATGGATGCCATTCTCGGGGCTAGCAAGTCCCAAGTCCTGGATTGGACTTATGGAGGTTGTGAATGAGACTCCTCCAAGTGGTCGGAGGTGTGGTTAAGTGACTAAAGTAGAATGGAAAATTTAGTCGTTTACAGCATCTACATGCTTCCCCTTCATATCCTGCTAAGCTTGGTGTTGTTGTGAAGAGGATGCACCACCACCCAACACAAAGAATTCAGTCCATGCTTATGTGATGAGGAAATATTGTGCTTGAGGCAAAGGATTTGTGTTGAAAACTCTTTGTTTGGTCAATATGGACTTGAGCATCTTCTTAGCCATCTCCTTGGAACTTTGGTAACATTATGAGAGCCAATGGAAGACTTACATTCAAAATCCAAAACCGTAGAGAAGAGCTAGGGTTTAGAAGAGGAAGGAACCCTAAAATCTAACCTTTAGAATCTTGATTGCTTGACTGATCTACTAAATTGAGTCATTTGAAAAAGACAAAGTTCATAAGAACCTATCTTTTGTAAAGCTATATTATTTTACTATAACTATTGTTACAGCTGTCATATTTTGATTTGACTACTTCATTTTTTGACTACTTTGACAGCTATCATATAATTACATACTATTCTTTCATTCAAAAGATTTTTCATTTTAAGAAAATGGGAAGCAAGGAAAATAAAAGAACTGTGAGGTGATACAATCTGCATGCAAATGATATCGAGAGACTCCATGCTATTGCACCATTTCCATGCACTTGTTCCACTCCTTAATAACTGCCCCTGTGACCCCTAAACACTTGGGAAGATTCTAGGATATCCCCTCTGGAACCTCCCAGAATATTCCTTGGCTATGCTCAGAATATTCCTACATGGAATATTCCATCTTTATACACTTAAAGTTTTGCTGATGAAGCTTCTCCACAAGCTTCACTCTTACAACTTCAACTAAAAATATCTTCTAATTCACACGTCCAATATTTTTGCTCTTAGGCTCGTTGGAAAGCCCTCACTGAGCTCTTCAACCTTCCTGAAATTTTCATCTCTCAACTCTTCACTGCATGCAAGATAATTGCCGAGAAATTCTCGGCTCCAAAACCACTTAAACTTCACCAACTTCGGCTGCATTTCCCCTTTGGGGCTCTAGCACACTACTTCACTTCTTTTTGCACTTCCTCCACTCACAAACCACACAAATCTCTGAAAAAACAAGGGAAAAATGCAAAGAGAGTCAACTTTCTCATATGACAATCACTATTGATAAAAATGCTCATATTACTTCTGAAAAACAGTCTAAAGAAAAAGAAATGAAAAAATGAATAATACGGCAGAAAGCACCAAGAAATCTACTCCATAAAACTTTTCATGATATTTGTAATTTATATTCTAATTCATATAAAAAACTCTATTGCCTGTCTTTATTGCAATCCTCCCATATGAAAAGACCAAGGTATATTTTTGTGGTAAATTCCCAATAAGAGTTTTTAGGAGTTATTTGTGAATAATAATAAAAGAAATCAAAATCTTTCGAAAGACTCAAAAGTAATATCATATCAAAGAATAAACTGTATCTACATTTGCAAGATTGAAAGGTAATTTTATACAAGAAAGTGGCAATGTGCCAGTGTGCCAATGTGCTTTGCCACTATAATATGATCTATATTTCCTTGCAGTCTATTTCCCTAGAAAATTGCTATATGTAGAAAAAAATATGCATAGCAAAGTAGGCTTTTATTAGAATGATAAAGCATGTCTAAACACAATAATATAAAATTCTAGAAGCTCTTATGTTTACAAAAAAGTTATGATTATAAAGCCTCATTTCCAAAATTGACATTTCAAGAATCTAAATACTGTCAGTGTCATAATAAATAAACCTCATTCCCTATACTAAAACTTAGTATATAAATTACCAAGAAAAATTAAAGTTATTGTAATTTTTTTATTTTCCTTGAGATCTTTGGAAGTTTGTATAAAAATGGCTTGAAGGAAAGTCACTATTACTTGTACTTGGCCCCCCAGCATTTCATATCACAAATTTTACCAACATTCCACCTTCATTTCCATATAAAAATCCTCTTTTTGCTAGGGGCTTTAGTGAAGCTAAACTAAAGCTCTCTATATTTGAAATTTTAGATTTTGTTACTAGAGAAGGATTGCCTTTAGTGCTTCAAGAGCAATGCTACATATTTTTGCAAGATTTTGCTCCTAACATGGCAGGACTACTTAAAAGCACAAAATGCTATTATATTCAATATCTAATATGCTACTTTTTTTTAGACAAGACAAATAGCTCCATGGGTTTACAAAATTTTCTTGAGCATTGTAGCAATTGCTCAAAGGTGGGTCTGGAAAATATGCAGATGTGGATGTAAAATAGATTGAAGAACAAGTTATAGACACATACCCACTATCACTTCATGGTGAGGAACAACATCCCTTTAGGAAACACTGCATTAGCTAGTACAAAATATGGAGTTTTTAGGCCACTCTATAGTGGAATATAAAATCTAAAATGACTTTACTATACTATAGTATTGTCTCTTTTAAAAGAAAAAAATATATAATAAAATGATATTAGTTGTAAATAACATACTTTGTTCTAGACGGTGCTATTATATCATATACAATTGTTTACAAGATGTTGAAGGAGGAGATGGCAACACACAAGTGCTACAAAGTGATGGTGATAGATGAGAATGATAATTTACAATTACTAACATTTGATATTGTCATTGACATTTGACACTTTCATAAATATTTGATATAAAACAAGCTTTTCATTTCATGTAAGGATGCAATTAACTTTATTTTACCTTATCATTCACATGTTGATTCCTTTTATACCTCCTCCTATATTAGTATTGTGGGAAAGATTCACCTTCAAGCTTGGTCATGGTGTTGCATAGTGTCTTATTTGTTCTCTCAACTTTGCCATTTGCTCGAGGATGATATGGCATCGAGTGCTGATGGGAAATGCCATACTTCACTGTAAGAGATACAATGATTGCATTAATAAAATGCATACCTTGATCACTCACAAGCTCAAGCAGGCAGCTGAAGCCTGTGACGATGTTCTTGTAGAGAATCCTGCCACCTTCTCGATTGTGTCCTTGGTAAAAGCCTCAACTTCCACCCACTTGGTCACATGATCTGTGCAGACAAAGATATAATGATTCTGGCAATTGAAGTTGATTCTCCACTTCTCAAAAAGTAGAGCTGGAGTAATTGGATGTAACAGCATTGCATCTCACCAAGTAGGACGTCCAACATGCTAGCATGGGTCACAACTTCTCACAAACTTCACTACATCTTGCTGGAGTGTTGGCCACCAATAATCAGTTTTGAGCACAAGCTATATAGTTGCTAATGCCCACCATAGGGGGAATCATGGCAAGAGCCAATCACCTACTGCACCTCATGAGGAAGAATGCAATGCCTCAGAACACCCTCTTCCTTCCTTATAAAGCCGGCCAGCAATCAAGGTGAAAGGTCGTGACTGGTAAAGAAGCCTCTTCTATGCCACCTTCAGCATATCGGGAAATCTGCCAGCAGCAGAAATTCTGTGATACCCTGATACCACTCTAGAACAGCTACAACCTGGTAGTTCTCTGCTTCTGGTCGAGTTGAGAGCACATCTGGAATTCCCATAGAAAAATGCTTGCCTCCAACAAGAAAAGAGGAGCATCGAGCAGCTCATCATAATCTCCTTCCATGGCAGGTTCTCCTGGTAATCGTGAAAGATGATCAGGAATCACATGAGATTTTCCAGGCTTCAACACGATCTCAAATTTGAACTCTTGAAGCAAAAGCAACTAGTGAGTGATTCGGCCATGTTGACAAAGCTTATTGATATAGTGCAGTGCCTAGTGATCTAGATAGAAGAGGAATGGCTTTCCCAGCAGATAGTCACAATATTTGGTAACAGCAAACACCATTCCCAAGCCCTCACATTCACTAGCTGTATAATTCTTTTCAGCCAGAGATAACTAACTACTCAAATAAAAGATGGGATGATCCCAACCATTAACTGGCAGGCATAAAATAGCACCAATAGCAAAAGCTGAAGTGTCAACTTGAACATGGAATTTCAAATTCCAGTCTAGTGGCTTAAGAATTGGAGCAGTTGTCAAGGCTCGCTTCAGCTATATAAAGGAAGCTTGGCACTCAAGGGTCCACACAAAAGGAATGTTCGTTTTCAAAAGGCTCGTCAAAGGAAGAGATATATCAGCATAATGCCTAGCCAGCTATTGCTGGAGATACGTCCACCTGCTTGTCATGCCCTGTTAGGCGCCAGCTTTGACTACGTGGTCAACGTCGGTCAAAGGGAGGCTCAAGGGTATATTAAGGCATGTTAGGGTAAAGGACTTAACCTACCCTAGGGCTCACAGTGGAGCGGCGGCGCAGTGGAGCTTTTGAGGTAGCTCGGGGGTGGTTGGGTGGTGAGGAACCTCAAGAGGTGGCGTAGCATAGTCTAGGGCAACGAGATCTTTGTCTTTTTGCGCCGGATCATAACATTGGTATCAGAGAATTGGTTGCGATGGCCGACCAAGCTGAACGCTGGAATCCTATCATCGATGGTGGTGCCGACGATGGTGCCGACGAAGCTGCGGAGATTTGGACCATTCAAGATGTGGTTCATGAGCTGCGAGCCCTTAATAAAAATCAGCAAGAGATGCAAGACGAGATGCATGGCATGATGGATACCATGCGTGGGCGTGTTGAGGCACTCGAGGCTGGATGGGGTAGCGCTCCAAGTAAGCCTTCTTTGGTAGATCGACTCAAGATTCCAACCTTTTCCGGTGATGGTGGTGTGGACGAGTGTCTTGCTTGGCTAGCCAATGTGAATAAGTTTTTGGCTGCTAGAGGAACTCCAGATGCAGAGGCTTTAGTGGCTATTCCGATGGTTTTGCGTGATACGGGTCTTCGATGGTGGAATTGGCTTGAGGAGTCCCGTGTTGCGGATAAGAAATCACCAGTATCTACCATGGATGAGTTTGAGGCTGCTTTCCGTTTACGTTTTGCCCCTCATTACGACGTGGAGAATGCTCGTACAGAACTTCGCCATTTCCAGCAAAGGAAAATGACGCTTGGGGATTATATTGAGAAGCTTACTCGCTTGATTAGTCGTGTTCCAACGAAGGATCCAGATCAGAACAAATCCTACTTCATTGATGGCCTACATAGTGAGAGCATGCGGCAACACTTGCGTCATTCTCAGCCTACAAAGAGTTTGGAGGAGCTCTTTGATGCGGCTCGTCGACTTGATAATGACAAGCACAAGTCTCGCAAGCATTCGCGGAGTCCTTCTGTCGAGAATCGTCGTGATGATCGCCGTGGACACAAGGATGGGAACAAGCATCACAAGTTGAAGTCGGTGGTGACTACCTCGGATGCAAAGGGGTCCAAGAAGCAGAAGTTCTTTGTGAAGAATTATAGACAGGGTTGTCATCATTGCGGCGAACTTGGACACTACAAGGCTGATTGTCCGCAGTTGAAGAACAAGCAGCAGGACAAGAAGAATGGCCAATCTTCTTCTCACGGTAAGTCCGATACTAAAAAGTTGCAAACTTTGCAGCGTGAGGAGGAGGAGAACGACCATTCCGGTCGGAGGAAGCGACTTTCGATCGTTGCTCGTCAGCTCAACTGTGTGTGGAACAAGATGGAGCTTGAGGATACGCGTGAATCAGCTTTAATGCTGGAGGGCGTGTTCCGTGGCGATCCAGTGCGGATTTTACTGGATAGTGGGAGCGATGACAACTTTGTTTCGGCAAAGTTTGTTGCGGAGCATCGCCTGAACACACGTGGAGTTCTTCCATACACAGTGGAAGGTGCAGCTACCTCTACTCAGCATTTTGATGCTTGTGTCGAGGGGCTGGAAGTGTTGGTTGGCAAAACCACACTTGTGGAGACTTTTTATCTCGCGGATATCCATCATGTGGATCTCATTCTTGGGATGCCATGGTTGGTGAAGGTGGATCCAGAGATAAAGTGGAGCATTAAGCGTATCTCGCTGGAGTATGGTGGAGTTAAAGATGTGTGGTTTGGCGAGGGCGTTCAACCACTAGTTGTTATGCTCTCTGCTACATCTTTGAAGCGGGCTTGTCGTAATGGAAAAGCACTTTCGAGTTACTTGCTGTTTGTTCGTGACTTGGGTGACCAAGGCACGTGTGGGGGAGAAGCAGCAGTACGGGATGTACTCGACGAGTTTTTTGATGTTTTTCCATCTGAACTTCCTCATGGATTGCCTCCATTACGAGGTGTGGAGCATGGAATTACATTGGAGCCGGGGACGCGGCCAATTTACCGGCGTCCATTTCGGTTAAGTTATGCGGAGGAGCAAGAAGTTCAGCGACAAGTCAAGGAGTTACTTGAGTTTGGATTTATTCAGCCAAGTAAGTCTCCGTTTGGTGCTCCGGTCTTGCTTGTGAAGAAGAAGGACGGTTCAATGCGGATGTGTATTGACTACCGTGCTTTAAACAAGAAGACAGTGAAGGACAAGATGCCGATGCCACGTGTGGATGATATCCTAGACAAGCTTGGTGAAGCACGAGTGTTTACCAAGATTGATCTGAGGAGTGGATATCATCAGATTGCAATGGATGATGCATCTATCTCCAAGACGGCATTCAACACAAGCTTCGGACATTTTGAGTTTACAGTTATGCCATTTGGTTTGACGAATGCACCGGCCACATTTACTCGGTTGATGACGGAGGTCTTTGGGCGTTATCTTCATGAGTTTGTGGAGATTTTCTTGGACGATATTCTTGTTTTTAGCAAGAATATGGAGGAGCATAGGGTGCATTTGCGCAAGGTTCTTTTGTTACTTCGAGACAGCAAACTTTATGCGAAGAAGAGCAAATGTGAATTTGCAAAGTCGGAGGTGGAATATCTAGGCCATATTGTGACATCTAAGGGTGTCAAGACGGATCCAAGGAAGGTGGCTGTGGTGGAAAACTGGCCTACACCGACTACAGTGGCCGAGTTGCGCAGTTTTCTTGGTATGGCTAGTTACTACCGATGTTTCCAGCATAAGTTTGCAGAGGTGGCTATTCCATTGACGCGGTTGTTACGCAAGAATGTGCCATTCGAGTGGAAGACGCCACAAGAGGAGAGTTTTGTGGCGCTGAAACGATTGTTGATCAAGGCTCCAGTGCTTCGCATTGCTGATCCATCGAAACCTTACGAGGTGACATGCGATGCGAGTGGTTATGCACTGGGAGGAGTTCTCATGCAAGAGGGACAGCCTATTGCATATGAGAGTCGAACTTTGAATTCCGCGGAGCAACGCTATTCCACATATGAGCAAGAGTTACTCTCTATTGTTCATGCTTTGCGGACGTGGCGGCACTATCTTTATGGTGCAGTGTTCGTGGTGTTGACAGATCACAAACCACTTGTGTATCTTTTCACACAGAAGGAGTTGAACACTAGGCAAGCTCATTGGATGGTCAAACTCATGGAGTTTGGGGAGTTTCCTATTGAGCATCGTCCGGGAAAATCAAATGTGGTGGTGGATGCTTTATCTCGTGTTCGTCATGTGACGATGTTACGAACACGATTTTGTCATCATTTGAGTAAGGTGGTCAGCGAGTTTGGGCAGTTGGTTGAGCATGCTCAGGCTCAGGATGCTGAGGTGGCCTCTTTGCGAGACCAGATGGAAGCTCCTTTCTCATTGGTGGATGGGATTCTCTACTACAATGGCCGTGTCTATTTGCCACGGGTGGATGCGTTAATTACTCAAGTTTTATTCCACTATCATGATCGTCCAGAGGCCGGTCATTTTGGGGGGAAGAAGACGTATGAGTTGATTAAGCGCAACTTTTATTGGAGGAATATGAAGGCTGATATCCTCAAGTATTGTAAATCATGCGAGCTTTGTCAGCGGGTTAAGGTGCCACGGGAGAAGCCGGGGGGACTTTTGCAACCTTTACCTATTCCTCAGAGCCGTTGGTGTAGTATCTCTATGGACTTCATCACTTGTTTGCCACGAACACAGAGGCAAAAGGAGCAAGTATGGGTCATAGTAGATCGGTTGACGAAGTATGTGCGGTTGTTGGCTTTTCGGAAAACTGTCACTGCCTCAGACTTGGCTGCGGTTTACTTGGAGAAGGTTTTTCCTGATTTTGGTTTGCCGGAGGACATCATTAGTGATCAAGATTCAAAGTTCACCAGTGGATTTTGGAAAAGCTTTCCAAAGGCTATGCAAGTGACTTTGAAACTCTCGAGTGGAGATCATCCTCAGATGGATGGGCAAACTGAGCGTGTGAATCAGGTGGTGGAGGATATGCTACGTTGTAGCATTGGTCAAAGGCAAGGACAGTGGGATCTATATCTTCCGTTGGTGCAATTTGCTTACAACAATAGCCAACACAGTGGAACCAAGCTAAGTCCTTACTTTGCGATGTTTGGAAGGCATCCTCGAACAGCGGTGGAGTTGGGATTGCATTTGAGTAAGGACGTTCAAGAAAAGCTTGATTCCGAGGCAACTGATCTGGCCACAGAACTTGATGAGATTCTGGTGGTATGCAAACGGAATTTGCAAGCAGCTCAGGATAGAGCGGAGAAGTTTGCTAATGAGCATCGCCAATTCCGGGAATATAAGGTGGGTGATCTCGTCTTCGTGCGAGTGATCTTTCCGTCAAGTGAGCGGCGGAACACCTTGGTGCCTTTACGGATAGGGAAGAGTGATAAACTCTCCCATCGATATGCTGGTCCATATGAAGTGCTGGAGCGCATTGGTAAAGCGGCTTATCGGGTGCGGCTGCCAGCTGGGGTGAAAATTCATCCGGTATTTTATGTCAGCCAGTTGAAAAGTGTACTATCTCGGAGTGACGGGCCCAATGCCTCCTTGATGTATACGGCTGTGGAAGATGGACCAGGAGCTTGAGCAGGATTCCCCACAAAGGGTGATCACCGGTACAACTCGTCCTTGGGACAAGGACTTTGTTGGGGGGGAAGAATTGTTTGGCGCCAGCTTTGACTACGTGGTCAACGTCGGTCAAAGGGAGGCTCAAGGGTATATTAAGGCATGTTAGGGTAAAGGACTTAACCTACCCTAGGGCTCACAGTGGAGCGGCGGCGCAGTGGAGGTTTTGAGGTAGCTCGGGGGTGGTTGGGTGGTGAGGAACCTCAAGAGGTGGCATAGCATAGTCTAGGGCAACGAGATCTTTGTCTTTTTGCGCCGGATCATAACATGCCCAATACAGCAACTACAGCAGGAACTTACCACTACGACTTGCTAGAAATTTTGCAACCTAAGACATCTCTAGAAAATCTGATTCCAATAGACCATTGTTCTCATATCTTATCTGCTCAAAGCTTGCATAGCTGTTGTCTCTAAATTTGCCTTGAAGTTGTCGCTCTACACATGCCTCATGCTCAAAAACTTCTAGTTTGAATGTTTCATCACTTTCCTACAGATTTGGGGCTCCAAACTATTGATGAAGGCCAACATGATCTCTACCATGAAAGCTTTCTAAGTGTTATTGAATATCACTGTATAGTCTTCATCTTCCAATTGTTGCACCAACTTAAATGAGTTAGGAGGAAACCTTTTTATCTAATGTAAATGTGTTACAACTCAACTTCCGACCGTTACCGCCAAAGAAATGACTAATAAAGTCAACCACCCTTACTACTCTGGGTGTCACCCAGCTTACAAAAGATGATATGTCCCTGCTTACAGGTGACATAGAAAGAAATGTCAGAAGCCCTAATCTTCATGAGCAAAAAAACCAAACTTGTTAGCAAAGTTTAGATAAACTGTTGGAAAGAAGCAATTAGAGTTGTTTATATAGTCACACCCTTTTAAACAAAATAAAGAACATCAAGAGAGAGGTGGGTGATGTGACTAGTCTATATTAGCTACTCTATAATTAGAAATTTCACCATACAAACGAAGTGTTGAAACCAATTTGCCTTTACTGGCCTCAATAAAAAGATCAAGAGATAGACAAAGTCATAGATAATAATATCTTAAAGACTAAATTATCAGTGAATAAATCATATTTTAGAACACAAAAGTATTCTAATGCAGTTATTATTTTATAAACTAGTATAAAATAGAGTATAGAAACCATCAATATCATAAAAGGTTAAAGTCATAGGATTAATCAATCAACAACATTCAATAGTAAGTTTATCATCAAGAAAATTCAATGAGAAAGTTTAACTATAAAAGATTATAGATAGCATGCCAAAAAACCTAAAAAAGATAGCTCAAAGAACATAAAATATTATTGATTGGCAAGCAAAATACTCATAAATTTATCACTTAAAAAACTAACATCTAAATTTATTAAAATTAACTGTAGTAAAAATCAATAAAATAAAATAAATATTGCAAATTAAACAAACACTTTACACAAACCAATCTGAATAGATCTCAATCAATTATACTAAGGAACTCAAGGTTCTTAAGTAAGTGTCAACAACATTCAATTGATATCTCAAACCCAAGAGACCAATTTAGAGTAAATTATAAAGAATATATGATAATGGGAAAAACCAAAAGCCATCAAAGAGAATAATTAATTATCATGAAAGATCATCAATCATCGCAGTAATAGCAAGAGGCATAATCATGGTTAAAGAAAGAATCTATCAAGTATAATAGAGAGGGTGTCTTGATAGATATGGTAAACTATCAGTTAGCAAGTATTAAGGGACCAAGCTCAATATCATGAGGGTTCTCAATACTAGTAAATGTAAACAACAACATAAATTTCTTATCACTATGCCAAGTATGCTTGACTAATGATAATTTAGGATTTCCTTCTTTAGTGCCTTTCCAGTCTAAGTGCATATGTGATAACTAGTTTCTCAACTAGCTTAAGCAAAGACTAATAAAGGTCTAGCAATATTGACTTCCTATCATTATAGTAGTGAAGGAAAGAATATCTAGAAAATAGAGGATGCCAATCCAGAAAACACTAACAACATTGATATGCATGGCTAACTTCATTACACACTCAATAATGAACATCATAGTTACGACCATGTCCTCACCCTTGTTTTTGAATATAAGTACTAATAGTGTCAACCTTCATTAGAATATGATCATCTCCCATGGAAAGTGGAGCTAAAGTATGTGCAGCAACAAATGGGAGAAATGATGTCTCATAGTGTTGTGCTAATCAAAAAATATTATACCAATCAAAGATTGTTATTAAGGGTGGCTAGAATAAATGCATGCATAAGTCTTACAAAATCTTATAATATTCTCAATTTGATCCACACTAACATATTTGGTTCTATATAAAGCAAGAGGCTCCAGAAGCAAACATGAAATTGCATAGTTAACTTAGATGCCCTTGATAGAGATGATACAATTGCTAAAAGGTAGCACCACAATTGTTAGTATATCCAAATACATGCTTGAAGATGTTTAAAAGAAGGCGCTAATCCACACAAATGGTTGCACTCAAACTAGTGATACCATTGCAATGCCATCCTTTAAAGTCATCATCTATATTTGCATGACACTAACAATAGTGTGTCATCTACAATGTCTACTATTCTAAAATTAGTAAATGGCATTATAGCCATACATAAATATTAAATGTATATTTGCTTGTATAAAGAACATACCTAGAATATTAAAGTATATTCTAGGATATTCCCTAATCTAAAAGCTGTAATTTTCCACATTTAAACTTCCCCTAATTCATTTGTAATAAGTGCTTAATATTAATCACTAATATAAATCATTCATGTTACGGTAGGTGGAACTTGTTGAACTTTGATTATCCTTAATAAAAATATTTACTTCGAGTTCAATATTGTTTGTAATATGTAGCCATTAAATCTGAATCATCCACTGGAGTTTGTACCAATGGAAAAAAGTCCAAAACCTTCGCATAATTGATAGGACTTCTTAAGACTTAAAATTACTGGTCATCACCTTTTTGTATAGTTATTCTTAATCAATGGATATGTTGGGATGTCCTTCATCCAAAACTTGAGAAATACTACCAGTAATATTATTATTGTTAGGCTGGTATGGAAAACCTTGGATATAACTAAAAGCCATGACTAGAGTTTTATCTTGCTAACATGAAACTCTAAAGGCCTTTTGCCCAACTTCCATGAGGAGATGTCAAATCTATAGACATATTCTATGGTGGTTGGGTTTGAATCCCAACCCTTTAGTAAGACACGGTTGGGTTCAATGAAATGTGTGTGTACATTCCCCAATGTTCCATAGGGATTAGTACAAAAATTGGCAATACTACCCTAAAATAGAGCTACTTAGTGAAACTCTTCCTCATCCAAAGAGAACCTAAGTCTGAAGTAGAAGTGACTATGGTCACTGTTGTTGTACCAAATCCAGATCCATGTCCTCTTTCATGCAAACCGCAAGATTAACTCTGGGGTGTGCCATCTCCAACAAATCTCCTCCTTGTCACCATCGCCGAAACAAGATAGCTATGCTCTTTGCCACTCCTCTAGCCTTGCTGGTTTCCCTTTATCTTGAAGAATAGCATAGTGTAGCCATACTGCTGCTAACACGAGTCTCCACCATTTCACTATCACCACTGATACTCTGACCTGGACACCATCGAAGTGCATTTGGTTGTGTGCTTCCCACAAAGCCTGAACCCCTATCATGCACCATATTGGCCATCTAGCATGGCCCACACGAGAACCCCTATCTCTGCACAAGTCACATTCCAACGGACCTGGATGCCCCAACCATGTTGTCCCCTACATCTGATGTGTCACAAGACCAGGTCTTGGGCAGGACCTCTCACTCCCTCAAATCAGTGGATAATGTCCCTATTGTGGGCCTCAAAATCCTATGTGATTCCCAATTCCTTCCTTTCTTTGAGGATTTGGCATAACACCTCCTTTGCAACATCAACTCCCACAATGTATAGCTGACCTTCACAATCTCCCCACACTCCTTACACCTGCAACTCACATTTTCTTGAAACTGCTGTCCAACCGGGAGACTGTTGTTGGTTACCAACCACGAAGTGACCTTCACTTTCTCCTGTACAAGGAGCTTCCAGAAGTGCACCATGTTTGTCCACCATCTATTATGTGTTGATTCCTTGCACTATCCACTTTTACCACAGCTTTGGGATCTCCTCTTTTACCTCATCTCTGGACATCAACAGTCCACTGTGTGCTTCCTTGACCTCATATAAGAAAAAGCATTTCACCCCTCATCACCATGTTGTAGGATCCCAATCCAGATCCTCCAACAGCTATTGGTGCCACCAAAGCAGTGTTCCTGCACCCTCCAAGAGGGCCTCTGACTCCACTACATCTAATCTCTTGGGCATTTGTTGAAAACTCAAATCCTCCCATAAACCTCGTCATTAGTGACATTTGGCATCTCTTGTGTCTCTCCCGTTGAAAGGAGTGTGTCTCCCTTGGTGTTTGGGCGTGTCCACTTAGAGAGAGTGAGAGAAGGAATATTCCAATTCCTGGAATATTCCTCATCCTCCTTGTATAAAACCCTTGCCCCACAAAAGAGCATTGAAGCATTTCTTATGTTTGAGAAAGCATTGGGGGAGCACTTTCTTATTCCCCCAACAAATGGAACGTGATGTGCATTGCTTTCTATGGCATAATTTATCTCTTTTCCTTTTGGTCACAAACTTTGAGGAGTGATTTTTTATTTGTCTTGAAGTGGATTTGCTTAATCTTAGGTACGTTGGATAGGTTTGAAACTCTTCTTTCCAGCAAGAAATTCACACTTCTCCAGGTTTGTTTTGGATGTTGTTTGTTTTTGGAGGTGCTTCTGGTCCTAAGCTTTCTAAAAACACTAATGGTGTCTTGGTATTATTCTAGATTGGTGATATGTAGATGTTTTTCCACAATATTGGTGTTTTGAACTATATTTTCTTGGATCTTGTGGGATATTATGGCATTTTTATTATAAATTCTTGGAATAGTATAGTAGATGTGGTTGAGCTCTTTCCAATGAGCCTACTTACAGTCAAAATGGTGAAGGATCAAGATTGGGGTACTCATTTTTCTCTTTTAGGATAAACTTTGGTAAGGGTTTCTTGGGAAAGAAGAAATCTTTCCTATATATGTGCTTTAAGGTACATCCTGGGATGTTAAGGGAGTTGCACTAAAGCAAGTTTATTAGCCAGCCTACATTTCCTTTCACATTTCCTTCCATTACCAAACTTATTTCTTTTTGTCACAGGCATTTTAGGCAACTTTGAGCAACTTGTGGACAAGGCATAGGGTTCTAGGCCATTTATTTCAGCCAAGGACTCTTCTTGCTATACTTTAGGGAAGTTTATAGCCTTACTACTTTGGTCAATCTAGTTGCCTTGACCAGGCATTTGTAGTATTCAAGGTATTTAATGCCGGTACAGATTAAGTGTGTGGCAATTTAGCACCCTTTTACCATACCTAAAGGTTCTAAGATACAGAGTGAACTTTCTAGCATCCAGAGGTAGTTTAGGTATGACATTGCATCTTCTCGAGCCGAGTCTTCTTCACCCTTGGCAAATTCTAATAACTTAAATCTATGAGCTATGGTGCAGCCCTTTTAGCTCGACCCTAGCTCCATGTTTTACAGAAGGGGAGTGATCTGCCAACTTTCTCAAGTGTTGGAATAATCTCTCTAGCATTGCATATTAGTCACTTTGATCTATACCACAAACATGATCGTCAACAATGATCATATATACCGGAGTATGGACCATACTTGAGCTCATGAGCTGAAGAGTTGAGCTCAATTTTCAATTGTAATTTAGTATAAATATTATAAACTTTAATATATTAATGTTATGGTGAACCTAATAACTTCATAACTCTCTATATATTATATAGATAAAAATGTTCTAAAGGACACTTCTTGTTCTAATAATTTAAATATTTACTACATGCGGGCGTTTGTTAGAACATATAATAAAATATTTGCAAAAAGAGTATTCTTGTCACTTCCTTAAATCTGTATTATGTGCTCTTTGGCTAGTAAATGTTAAGTTTGTCAAAATTTAAAGATTATTAAATTTGAATTAAGATTCTATATAAGGCCATATAACTGTTTGAAAGGAAAAAAAAAAAACAAACGTTGATGTAAGTTTATTGCATATATAAGAGAGATTTAATTCTTTTCTAAAATATATTTTTGAGGGGTTTGTTATAGTATACTATCTAGAATTTATGGATCTTCACTTGCACTCTCATTCAAAGAAAGAGAAATACATATAAATATCTTTGGGTTGTAGTGATGGTAATTTTAATTTTCACAATCTTTCTTCCCAAGGTTCAAAGGCTAGGAGATGTAATAGCTATCCCATTATACAACATAACCAAATCACACAAGAGAAAGAAAAAAAGGATAGTGAATATAGTGATCATGAGTTAAAGATAAGTGTAATGACAGAGGGTATTACAAATTGTAATTCTGTGATTTTCAAAAAATGCCCTATATATTTTCTGGATTTTGGTGGAAATAATGGTGATGATCAATATGATGGTATATATGCTCTCACGATACATTACAACATCATGCACCCGAAAAACTATCATGAAATATTTTTTGAGATGGTAAAGACAGAAATGGAGACACATGAATACTATGGGCAGTATTGCAAAAAAAAAACTCGCAAGTATATGAAATAAAAAGTGAAATGATAAAATATTTTTTATTAATTATATAAAGTATAATAAGTTTATATTATTAATAGAGAATAAACATCAATAGTCTTGAAAAATTTAGTCAACTCCAAAAGTTTTTTGCAACTCAGCAATAGTAAAGCTTGCTTAGTGTATATGAATATCCACTTTAGGATCATGATGCAAGATGTTGATGAAGATGTAGTATATATGTTTGCAAGGAGCATATGCCTTCCCATGTTCCTCGCATTTTATAGGGTTTTGAATGTGTTTGAGTGAGATTTTTAGGTTTATCTTTTTTACAAGATTGTTGTGCATATTTGTAGATTTTCAATGAATCTAGTCTTATGATTTTTGGAGCTTGCTATGAGAATCTTGAGCATTTTGGTTTTAAGTCTTATTTCATTTCATGAGTGAATTCCTTGATGTCTTGCCCCTTATATCATCTTATGGTTTCTTTTGTTGCCCTAAAGTGTGTATAGTTGTTTCATCTCTCATGTTTAATCTTCTCCCTTGATTGAGAGACTTTTATTTGAGTGAAAAGAAGATTTTACATATAGTGAGTGCATAAGAGGCTAGAGAGTATTATAGGGTATGATTTGAGAATCTTTGTGTGTTTGGCAAGCACAAAACCTCTTGATTTGAGTTCTTCAAACTCATCATAGCAAGTACTTAATTTCAGCACTTGGTGCATCTCAAGAGTTTGATGCCCATTTGTACACATCGTTCAAGTATTGTTGTTGTCTGACCTCCACTTACACACCTATGAATCAAAAGAAGGTTTTCAAGGCTTAGACATGAATTTGACTACCAAATGACATTGGTAGCAAGTGAGTCTTCATCATCCACAACAGATTCTAGAGAGGAGAGTGACCAAAACATTGCACTAATTATAGTAGCTATCCACTTGCTTCATAGGGCAATGGACCTTCTAGAGTTCTATCCCGAATCAGGTGTTTCAGCTCATGATCATGTCAACTAGTTTCAAGCTTACTTGAGGTACAACCAAATCACAGAAGATGTTGTATCCCAAGAACTATTCCTAAAATCCTTGAAGGAAAGAGCAGTAGTTGGGCACCTTCCTTGCTTCCAGATGAGTGACGGTCACTATCTATAATGATCGACAAGTTTCTCAAGCAATTTGGAGTGGAGAAAACTGAACAACAACTTTAGATGGAGCTGTTTCATTCTAGAAAATGCCCACAAGAAAGTGTCAATAACTACACTATCTAGTTCAAGAAGCATTGGCATGTGTGATTACTATAGAGGCTCACAACAAATGAGAAGCCCGTGAAACTTGTGAAGTAGTATTTGACCATGCCTTAGAGGTGGAGAAGGACATGTTCTTTAAGCTTGGCATGCACCATAATGTCCACTTTGACCTAGTGCTCTCAACATGTGCAGTAGTAGCCCTTTGTAGATAACAACTCATTAGTATCATCATTAACAAGATACCAATAGCTTGTGAGACACAAATCCCTAAGCCCTAAAGTGGAGTTGAAATGGTGCCACATGATAGTGGTCAAAGTGGAAGTCCAACAACTGTAACATATTTGGACTAAAAGCTCCAACTTGGAAAGTCAAGAGCGAAAGTGGAACTCTATAGCGCATGTGATCATGGGATGAGACTTAGATATACTGTCACCGTGGATCCTTGAAACCTTAGAGGATAAATGCGAATAAAATAGCCACTAAGGGCTCTCTTATCAAGCAATTGCCCTTTTTTTAGTTGGCTTAAGGGGAGAGAGATAAGGTGCGCTACAAACTCTGAACAAAGTGCTCTAGGAATGAGCATGAAAAATTAGTGAATGAGTCTTTAAAAAGGGATATAAGAAGGATTAACACATGAAAGTGTCAGGAATGAGTCTGAAAAAAAGTCTGAAAAGGAGTTCAAGAAGGAGTTCAAGGAGGAGTTCAAAAAGGAATCCATGATGGAGTCTAGTATGGACCCAAGATGGACTCGAGATGGAGTCCAAGATGAATTGAAGATGGAGTCCAAGATGGAGTCTAAGATTGAGTTTGAGATGGAGACTGAAAGCGGGTCTAAGGTTGAGTTCGAGGTCGAGTTTGAAGTTGAAGTCGAGACCGAAACCAAGACTAAGTCCAAGACCAAGACCAAGACCAAGATTGAGACCGAATCCAAGTTTGAGTTCGAGTCCAAAGATGAAAGCCCAAAGTGATTATCTCCCAAACCCTAGGGGATTTGGTGAGCTCCAAAAGTATAGTGGGGGGAAGACTCCTATGGAGCCAATTTGGTCAAGAAATGCCAATGTGACCAAAGAAGGTTATACCCATATGGTGGGTGATGATATAACCACTGAGTAGTTTAAGGCTAGAGTAAACATAAATGGACAAATGGTGAAGTGTTCAAAAGCCAACTTTAGCTCCCCCAAAAGATCAAATGGTCGATACTCCTAATCCAAGTGTGGGTGGCTCTCCCTACTTGGATACTTAGCATGGCTCATCAAAAACTCGCTTTAGCCACATCACTAGGGCATCCAAAGGAAGAAGGTGAGGAGAGTACCCACAAGACTTACTTTGGGTTGTAGTGTTTCGAAATGTCATCTCAAAGTCCCAAATTATGGGAAAAAAAAAGTGCAATCCTCTTATGTAATAACCAAGGATATAATCATGTGGCAAGGAAGTCCTAGATGTCAATGGGACCTAGTGGTTGGGTCTTCAAGCCCTAATCTAATGGCAGTGTTAGCGAGCACAACTGTGGATGGAAAGAGACTTAGTGGGGACTGAAAAAAGGATATTGAGGAAGGTTGTTCTTTATGTCTCCAGGCATCTTAAATTTGCTAAAGTGATAACCACTCATGGAAGATAGCTTAGTCTTTAAGAGAGTATGGGTAGTTTTGGACTACCTCCAGACAAAGGTGAATAAATATAGCTTTAATGTAACGGATTGATATATTAGTGGTACCTTTGGGTGTTTATCATGGGATTGAACACGTGGAGCACTTAGACCAAGCATAAAGGCTGAGTGGCATAAATGCCATTTATGGGGCTAGCATGTCCCTAAGTTGGGAATAAGACTTATGGAAGTGCTGAGTGAGACTCCTCTAAGTGGTCAAAGGTGTGGTGAAGTAATTAAAATAGAATGAAAAATTTAGTTGCTTACACAACTACTTGACTAGAGAGTGCTCGAGGCAATGAGCAAATGACTATTCTCAATGCAAAAGGATAGACTCTAGAATCCCAGAAAGTGTCATAGTTGACACTAGCTAAACCAGAGTCTCCATCTTGGCTAACAAGTCCCATCAATGATACCATGCTAGAGTTTATAATGTTGGAGTGCAACATGATCTAACTTTTTCATTTAGTCTAGATAGTCTCACCCTTGGACTTCTCCTCTATCTACTATGACCGATCACACTCACTTAGGCTCAGAAAAAACATGAGATCCAGTCAAGATTCCATATATTCTACAAATACCCAAGGAGGAGGAGAGCCAAAATGCAATGGCAACTTTGAGGAGTGACTTTTCTACCTCAAGTCAAGATGGGGGGACACAAGAAGACACAAGCTTCCTTCATGCAGCTGGAGGTGTCAGATGTGATTCTTCCTAGCTCTCGCTCGTCATCCTTCATTGAGACTCATGATGCTAACTTGGACATGCCCTTGGGAGTAGAGGAGGCAAATCTTGAGTATGTGGAGAGTCAGAACCAACCCACAAATGTGCAGCCATGGCCACCAGATGAGATCCCTACTCTTCAACATGAGAAAGCCTCTTAAGCATTTGTATCAGCAACAAAGTTTTGAACTTGTGGAAAGGGACATTTCATTTTTTCTTGGTGATCATATCCACCATATTGTCTATGATGTTATACTTACTTTACCTTGGTAGGAAATCCTCCAAGGCACATATACTTTATCATATGATCTTGTGAGCACGTACACAATGACAAAAGATTGCAATAATGGTAAATTCATTCCTCAAACAGCTTAGTTTTCTTCTCCAACCTTTCTAGAACTAGGAGGTGACACCAGCCCACTACAACCATAGGATTCTTGTTGAAGCATCATTTAATTGTAAATGGCTAATTTTTCCATTCTACTTTAGTGACTTAACCACACCTCCGAGCACTTGGAGGAGTTTCATTCACAACCTCCATAAGTTCAATTCAGGATTTGGGGCTTGCTAACCCCGAGGATGGCATCCATGCCACTCAACCTTTGCACTTAGTCCAAGTATTCCACATTAATCCTATGACCGACACCCTAAAGTACCACCAACATACCAACCCGTTACGCTAAGGCCATGCCCATTCACCTTAGTCACGCCGATGGTCCAACACCACTAGCATCACAGTCTCATCTCTCAAAAACTAGGTCATCCATCCATATGTGGTCATCCCAGATCCACTTCTTAGCATCCTTAGGATGCCCACAGACATGGGGGATAACCTTCCCCAATATCCCTTTTATAGTCCCCACCAAGTCTCTTTTCTGTCCATGGCCATATTTCCCAATATTGCCCTTGGGACAAGGCCCATAAGCTTGACCACTAAGTCCCACTGTCCTCTGGAACTTCCTCACCACAAGACCACATTCTTGGTCACCACATTAGAGGATTGCTCCTCTTCCTTTCCATAGTCTAGGACTTTGGAACAACATTTTGGAACACTGTAGCTCTATGCAAGCCTCATGGGTACTCTCCCCACCTTCTGCCTTTAGGTGCTCTAACCATGGGCTTAGAGTAGGGTTTTGTTAAACCACGCTAGGTATCCAAGTATATAGTGCCACCCACGCTTGGATTGGGAGCATTGACTATTCAATGTCCCGGGGGAACTAAAATCGGCTCTTGAACACTTCACCAAGCTACCCTGCTTGTTGATCTGTATTCACTTTAGTCTTGGAGTTCCCAATGGTCAGTTCATCACCCAACACCTGGGTACAGCCTTTCTGGGCCAAACTGGCCTTTCCTGGCCAAACTGGCCTTTCCTGGCCAAACTGGCTCCACTGGGCTCCAACCCCCACACTTGGAGTCCGAAATGGAGTCTAAGATGGACCTGAGATGGAGTTTGAGATGGACCCAAGATGGAGTCCAAGATGTGGACCTGAGATGGAGTTCGAGATGGAACCAAGACCGAGACCGAGACCGAGACCAAGACCAAGACCAAGACTGAGTCCGAGTCCAAGGCCGAGACTGGGACCGAGTCCGAGTCCGAGTCCAAATCCTATTCCGAATACTAATACAAGCTGTTGGGTGAAAGCCCAAAGCGATCGTCCCCCAGGGGGGGGGTATAGGGGGTTCCAAAATTATAGTAGGGATGAGTCCGAGATGAAGTTCAAGAAGGACCCGAGAGCTAGGATGAAATGCCTCCAAAGTGTAGAATGTGGCCCGGGTTGTTATGAATCTGGTGGACAAGTTCCATGATATTGGCCATGAAAGATGCTATGATCAAATTAGTGTGAGACACAAATCCCTAAGCCCCAAAGTGGAGCTAAAAGGGCACCACGTGGTGGTGGCTAAAGCGAAAGCCAAATGAGCATAACACGTTTGGACTAAAAGCTTCAACTTGAGGTCGAGAGCGGGAGTGGAACTTCCCAATGAAGGGTTCGAGGAACAAACACGAAGAGAGCAATAAGTGAGTCTCTAGAAAAGGGACACAAGCGAATCAACACATAACACATGGAAGGAGTCTGAGATGATTCATAAACTAGTATTAACAATATTTAAATAGTAAATATTATAAAATAATAAACAATAAGAAAGTGCTATGTAAGGTGCACTATTTCAAGTAAAGTAAATATCTTTCTCACCACCAACTTTGTGCTAGAGGTGATGCACAAGCCGTCCACAAGGTGTTTTACACCATCAACTTCCAGTTCATCAATTGTTTGTGAAATAAATACTTCATTTTCTCGCTCTGCTGTAAAATTGACTAATAGAGAACTCTATCCTGAGCAATCCAGTTGATTGACAGTCCAGCAGGAGCCATGGCACTTTACAAAGATATATGGATGTAGAACCACTTTATACTTGCCATGGTTTATATAATTCCTAAGCTTGCATCATAAGTGGTGTCATCAATAAAGTTCCTATATACATGGAGGTGCTCAGTACAAAATTTTGTTAAAAACAGGGATGTTTCTGTTGATGCTATTAGAAATTGTTGTAGCTTCAGACAAAGGATTTACAGCTGTTTGCCAGTCAGGAGTTTTTCAAGCCATTGGCAGCCACATATCTCTGTGTTTAATTTTAAGACTAAAAATGTATTAATTTCTTCTTACAGCTCAAGAGGTTTCATACATGCAAGAACTAGTATCAGTATCTGTCACTACAGCAAATTTTTGAGAAGTTTGAGGTGATGGAATGTTGAAAATGCTCTTGATCTTGGTAAGTGTTCACAACTAATTTTTATTTTCTTTTACTTTAGAAGTTTTTTCATGGGCCAACCACTTGTTTGTATGCTCGTGAGTCTCTTAAAGCAAACCACGTTGCTGCTCAAATTATTAAGATTACTAAGGGTCTACACTCAAACACTTCCCCAGCGTGAAATCGAGCAGGACAGAGAGAAAGCAAGCCTCCTATACAGATTGACAAACTTAGACCATTAACTTAGAATTAGAGGATTTTAACCTAATTTAAAAGTTTAATGTTATTCTTTTTACATCAATATTATTTAAATAAAAACTTTGTATAATGCCACACTCGTGCTTTGTTCACACTAAGTTATACCTAACATGGATTTAGAGGTGGCGACTACCACAAGAACAAAGATCTCGCGGGAATGCAAGTATGGGATGGAAGAGAGGAGCAAGGAATCAAAATTTCCCTTGTGTGAGAGGGAGAAATTACAAGAAGCACGAAGCAAGAACTTCCTTGATCACTAGCATTTCAAAAACAAAGATCTCTATGAAAGAGGAAGGATTCTATAAGCAAGAAATCATGAAACTTTCCAGGAATCAAGAGCTTTACCTTGTGTGAGAGGGGGAAATCTTCATTTTCCTAGTAAAGCTTTGTTTCTTTTAACAACTGCTACCCCAGAAAAGAACAGTGAATGTAGTAATCCGCCAAGTAAATCCATTACATTGTCCTCAGCAGTAGCACCATTGCGAGATTGGCCGTCTCATCCATGAGCATATTGGGCATATTGGTGACCACCACACGACACACCTTGCACTTTTTGAGGCCAATCTTGTCCAGCCCCATGCTGAACGACAACACTCCAGCTGTGGCAGTGCATTGATCACTACCGCCGATGCCTCGGACTTGTGATTGACAACCAGTGCTTGAATTGCTTCTACAGCATCGCAAGTGAAAGCCCTATAGAATATTCATAGAATAATTTAATTGTAATGCTACAAAATGCAAAAAAAATGCTAATTATAACATTAGCTTACTTTAATGTTAATTTCTGGTGTGAACAAGTTACAATTAAATTTAGCTATTAGTATTTTATTTATTCATCTTTTCAATAAACATGCCTACCTATATCTCCCAGCTCCCCGTGCCAAGGATTCTATTGATAGCTCTTTCTGCTCTGGCTTGCCTGATATCTCCATCTTGCCATACTTCTCGAGCATTATGGAGAGCCAACGACTAGATGAATGTAGCACGCTTGCTGGAGTCTGCAAATGTTCCACAACCAATGGAAACAACATGGCTTGGAATTCTCTGGTGCTCCAGCAGAAACAAAATCTTCAGGCCTCATGTGCAATAAACTTGTTCCTGCCTCAAACCTGCAGTCACTGTTATCTTCAAAAGCATATTGAAAGGGTCGGACTTACCACATGCAGGACAATGTCTACTGTCTTAATGCATCTGAAATACAAGGTGAGCACTATAGCAGAAAACACAATAACAGAAATTTACAAGTTAGAGGCAGACAATAAAGAACCGTGGGTCCGGAAAAAGCCAGGGACGCTCTGCGCCGTCGGTCACAACCATCTCATGTGACATCAAGACGCTCGGAAAAGAATGCTCGATAATGAGACGTCGAATTGTACTGCTGCCAGGAATTTACGTGCCTCTGCAACGGTAAGAGGCACTAAGCACCCCTTGTCGATAAAATCCCATTCCTTTTCATCGTGTTGAACTTGGCTATATGTGGAGACAACGAGCTCCCGTAAGCACTCTAGAAGCTGATCTGCTAGATGATCGTTCAGACCGAGCTCGTGGTCGATGGACCCCAACATTTACAGCGTGCGTCACCCTGCATCCGAAGATCATCAGCTTGTAACTTAGATGAAAATACCTGGGCTCTGGAAGGCAGAGAGACAAAGTAATCTTAGATCGAAGAACTTTGGAATTCTGCCAAGTGAACATAGTTCAGCAACATAACGAGCAAGATGATCACGCTTACCTGTGCCTGTTGGAAAAATACATTAGAGCAAGGTAAGACAGTGTTATTAGGTTTTAACTGTTGATCAAATATTTTTTTCTGAAGTTGTCTTTTCCTGCAACTTTGATAGCATCTGAAGAACTTTCACACGGTAAGTAAAAGAAATGACAAGCAATTTTCCCACCTAAGTGCAGGCCTGCAGGAGCTCTGGCAGGTTCAAGAGGTCGAGTGTTGATACTTTCGTGATCCCCAAAAGCACGCTTCTCCCAGTCCAGGATGTCTTCACATTCAGACGACACTGCAACACCATATGAGAGATATCTTTGATGGAGGCAAGGAAACCCAGACCGAGGCAATGCATCACATTCTCCAGTCTGTTAGATTGGCAGCTTCCAGACGATCGCTGAAGGAGACGAGACAGTGCACCTGTTCTGTGAACACGCGAAGAGGCGCTGCAAGCCTGCACTTCGCAAACATTCCCATAGAGGCGTCTGGAGAGGTAGAGCAAAGCCACTAAAGAATCCACAACAGGCACGCCAAAAAGGAAGTTGCTCTTTGCATAGGTCACCAGCGCCTGTGCCTGCTCCAAATCTTCAGCTGTGACATCGTGAGGCAAGTCTGCCCTTGAAACATGAACAGCTGCCCGCACCAGATCCATTCATACCATTAAATCTTAAACCTCAAGTTTTTTTAATTCTTGCAATGAGGAGTTCAGCAAACTAATAGCTCACAAGATTATCAAAACAGCTTATTATAATCCATCGGTCTCATAGGTGGGCAAATAACTAATCTACTACTATAAGGAGCAAATGCCGAACTTTGTGGGCCGCTGGATCTGGCCAATCGGGGCCGTCCGATGGGGGGGTAACTGTAAAGGGGTTATTTCTTTAACCACATGTTAGCAAATAATCGCGCTGATGTTTGCTCCTGGCCAATGGGAGGCAGCCAAGCCATGTGTGGCGAGAGAGGAAGGCCCAGCAACACGTGTCGTGGCCTGTCAAGCGAATTGGTTTTGTTTTGTATGTTTTTCTAGGGTTTTTGAGACGGCGAGAGAGCCCCTGCCACTACTGCCGATTCGCAATCCAAATTGGAGGCACTGTGTCAACGCTGGTGTCTTTGCTCATGAGAACCCCATCGCAAGTTGTTATTTGTGAGGAGTTCCATCAAAGAAAGGTATTTGTGGTGCATAGAATTTGTATGATCTTCATTCTTACTCCACTGCCAGGAAATGGGACGAGGTGATTTAAGCTCTTAAATGCTTTGAAGCACATTCACTCAGCACAGCCTTGCTGACCTGGATGTGAAGCCTGACAACATCTACATCTGCAATCGCTGCCACGTGACGGGATGATCCTCCATTTGAGCTCGCAGATCTGAGGCGCCACACTGCTCCATGAATTCCCAGGCTGATCAATTGGAGCGTGCGCCTCGCAGATCCCAATTTGGTGGATCAAACATGGCGCTCGCAGTGAGGTAGAAAAAATATAAGTCTTGCGAGAAGACACTGTATCAGGTAACACACATCAATCTACTCTTTTTTGGCATCACCCGATTGCATTGAAAAGGTTAGTTTTTATGCCTGTCCATACCCCTCAGTAAATATCTTTTGCTTTCTATCTGCCCTAATAATTGATCTCCATTTCCAAAAGAAACTGTTCAAAATAATGTCACGCCTTCGACATGTACTGAATGCTATTCGACACAGACATACATATTCCACGTACAATGATAACGTTGAAGACACTAGCCAGCACCAGCATACATATAGCATATAGTAATATTCAAGAGGATACAGAGTATTGACATCAAACAAATCTTAATAATCACACTGAACAGCAGTCAATTTCCAATTCCTATTTGCCCCCTTCACCTCAGATTTGCAGCACACTTGCTAGCAATTACCTATATAATGATACATATGTTTTGACAATGAATATAGGTCCCTTATCATATATTTGTAAGTATTGTCATGCCTCACACTTTGCCAATGAGAACAAGTCTATTTGTTGCCAGAGTGGACAGGTCTACATACCTCCAATACTTCCATTACCATCATTTCTATATTCTGTATATAACTCACACAAACACTCTAATTTCAAGAGTAATATAAGACAATATAATAGTGCACTTGCTTTCGTGTCTATGGGAGCTAGCATTGATACTTTTACGGGTCATGGTCCATACTACTATAGAATTCATGGACAAATCTATCACAAAATTATGCCACAACATCCTTCAAAACATCAAAATCCAAGCTATAGTCAATTGTACATGCTAGACTCCAATGAGGCTACTGATATTAGAAAATAAAACCCTTTTAACATTAACTGTGATTATAATTTACCGCTTCAACTAGATACAATACTTCGATATATTAATCCATATGCACAAGCTTTTAGAATGATGTATGAATTGGAATGGGAAAATATTTCAAGAACTATTATTTTTGGTAGCAATTTACGTGGAGTTTATATGCTTATTAAAAATGAAGGCACAGACCATCGTTGATATAATACTCCACAAAATAATGATGTTGCAATAGTTTTCCAAAGTGAAGATGGTGTGCCACCTTTTGACCGTGAAATATGCATTCATCCAAAATCATCAGAACCACAACATATATCTATTTTAAATGCTAATTGTGATCCTATGGTTTATCCAATACTTTTTCCACATGGAGATAGAGCCTGGCATGACAAGCTTTCTTCTAACAAGCATATAACACTCCTTCAATATTATGCCTATTGTTTGTCCAAAAGAGATTCAACATTATCAACCTCTACAGTTACATATGAATTTTACATGTTGGAAAACTCACCCAACAATATATTGTAGATGCTTATATGAAAATTGAAAGCAACAATTTACAATACTATAGATCTAATCAAAAAAATATGAGAGTTGATTTTTATATAGGTTTGATGGATTATGTTGCTAGCAAAGCTGCTGATGCAAATGCTCGAGTAGGAAAAATTGTTATTTTAGCTTCTACTTTTATAGGAAGCCCAAGAGCTATGCAACAAAATTACCAAGATGCTATGGCAATTGTAATAAAACACTCAAAACCTGATATTTCATAACTTTCACTTGCAACTCTAAATGGCCTGAGATATTACAAAATCTGCACCCTAATGAAGGACCTGAAGACCGACCTGATTTAGCTTTTAACATGAAGCTAAAATATTTTCTCCATGATATTACACAAAATAATATCTTTGGAAGATGTATTGCATTTATATATGTCATTGAGTTCCAAAAAAAAAGGTTTGCCACATTGTCATTTCCTAGGCATATTAGATAATGAAAGTAAAATTAAAGACCGTGACACTATTGACCAATATGTATTTGCTCAATTACCTGACCCTTTATTAGAGCCTGAACTATTTGAAATAATTACATCACATATAATACATGGTCTATGTGGATTACTAAATCCTCAAAGTCCATGTATGGAAAACAAAAAATGCTCCAAAATCTATCCCAAAAACTTCAATGACGAAATTACATATTGTGTGGATGGGTACCCAGAATATTTTAGGCCAAACAATGGTCGCACCTTCCTTAAAAATGATGTTCCAATTGATAACAGATGGATTGTCCCATATAATAAATATTTATGTAAAAAATACAAAGCTCATATAAATATAGAAATATGTGCATCAATTAAAAGTATTAAGTATCTTTTTCAATATGTTTATAAAGGATATGATTGTGCAACCATTCAAATCCAAACAGCTACTCAGTCTGAAAATGTATTAAATTGGGATGAAATCACGAATTTTATAAATATTTGATACATTTCAGCACCGAAAGCTATTTGGAGGATATTTAAATTTAAAATACATGGACGCTCACACCCTATAATATGTCTGCCCGTACATCTTCCTGACTTCCAAAATGTGTATTTTATAGAAAGTTTGGAGCACAATGCCTTGCAAAGAACAGCACGTAATGGAACAATGTTAACAAAATGATTCGAACTCAATATTCATAATCTAAATGCAAGACAATATACCTACGTTAAAATACCTTTATATTATGTTTTCAATAAATTTGTTAATGTATGGCAACGTCGAAAAAAAAAAAAGGTTATTCCTCGACTATACTCAATATTTCCCAGTTGTACCACTTATATATTATTCTTCTTCATAAAAAAGGAATGACATCTTTCGACAATATTAAAACAGTTAATGATGTAACTTACCAAAGCTTTTAATAAGCTACTGTTGCTATGGGTCTTCTTGATGATGATAACGAGTGGTATAATTATTTACAAGAAGCATGCAATTTTCAAATGCCTACACATTTGCGTCAACTCTTTACTTTTATATGTATTTTTTGCAATCCACAAGACCCACCATATTTTTAGGATGTTTTTAAGGATCAACTCTCTGAAGATTTTGATAAAACAAATATTGTATGCCGATATAAACTTGCTCTAATAGACATTAACTCAAGAATGAAAATACATGGTAAAACAAACCAATCATACAATTTACCTATCCCAATCCTAAATACTTCTATTCAACCAATACTAAATTGCAAGCATTCATATACAGAAATTTACTATTATATTAGAAACTTGAATGTTGAATAATTAGCTATATTCAATGAAATTGTTAATATTGTCGAGTGCCCGACTGATACCAACCATTTTATTTTTATTGATGGCCCTGGTGGTACTGGCAAAACATATTTATTAAATACAATGGTAAAATATTTTGAGTTTTACAATAAAAAAGTGGTTTGTATGGCATGGACAAACATTGCAAGCACACTACTACACAATGGACAAACATCCTATACAACCTTTAAGTTATCTGTTCTAATTAATGATACATATGTTTCTAGTTTAACACCTAATAACAATGCCAGTAGATCTATGAAAACAATATAAGTGCTTATTTGGGATGAAATTAGTATGGTTCATACATTTGCTTTTTCAGGTGTCAACCGCTGCCTACGAGACTTGAAACAGAACAATTCTCCATTCGGTGGCATTGTTATTGTTACAAGTGGTGACTTCCGTAAAACATTATTAATTGTCCCACACAGTCATCGAGCATAAATTGTTTCCACATTTGTAAGAATGAATAGTCTATAGAATCTATTTAGAAAGTTTTAATTACAAAAAAATATGCGGCTTAGCCCCAAGTTCTCAGACTGGGTAGAATGGCTATTGAAAGTTGGTGATGGAAATAATTACACACAAAACCCTATTTTACCACTTGATTCTATCCTTTTTCCTTCAGAACTAATTAAAAGTACCTTTATTATTGATTTTGTATTCCCATGTATTGAAAATATTTCAAATGTTCAAATTGTAGCAAATAGAGCCATTTTAACACCTCTTAATGATGATACATTTCTAATTAACAACAACATTATCTCTCAATTACCAAGTCCACCTCAAATTTATACTAACATTGACTCCATTGATGTTAAACACCCTAAAAATTTCCTAATTGAATTTCTAAATTCTATCACTCCCTTTGGACTACCACCACACAAATTGATACTAAAAGAAGGTTGTATAGTTATTCTTTTGAGAAATATATCTTCAACAATTGGATTATGCAATGGAACTCGATTAATGGTCAAAAGAACTTCATCTAAAATTTTGGACTGTGAAATAATTACATGTGAATTTAAAGGTACTAGAACTTTTATCCCACGCATTAACTTAACACCCTCTGATTCAGATGTTCTATTCCATATGTTTCGAAAACAATTTCCTCTTTATCTTGGATACTACTTAACAATTTTAAAATGCCAAGGTCAAACATTTTGATCGTGTAGGCATCTACTTACCCCAGCTATGGGCAGCTCTATATTGCACTCTCAAGATGCACATCACCACAACAACTTGCAATTCGTGTTGACACAACTCATACACAAGGCCGCTTAATTCCATTCAATTCATCAACATTCACTATCAATGCTGTATATATAGAAGCTTTATATTAACTAACTCCTGTCCTACTATACCTTAAAACATAAAAACAAACTACAATAAACTTTGTTTATTTTTTAATTTTCCCTGTGGCCCAATGGATAGCAATGGACCGGTGCTAAAAATAAAAGAATCATCTCACAAGGAAATTGTGAGATGTGAGCAAATTCTCACAAAGATATGTTAGTAAGTTTGAGAGGCTTTGCCAACTACCTAGCATTGGCTAGGCAAATACTAGTGAAAGGAATAAAGAAGTGCTGAACGTTAGATTTAGTTCACTTGATCGAAATCATACATACTAAATGACAACGATCTTTGATACGTTTCATTGCTTGTTTGTGATTCATCCCAGGTTTTCATAGTGGAAAAGCAAACTTACGAATTGTTTCCTGGAAGTGAGAATGCTAGAAAAAGTCCAAACTTTCACGTTGGTGGACTCTAATTCAAATCGCTTCACTTATGACACTCGCGAGCAATCCCATTGATCCTTGAGTAATGTGACGGAGTGTCTTGATTCCAAATTGGAGCAATATTCATTCAAATGCTTTTCCCAAAGAATGTAGGGTTTTAAGCGATAAGTGGAACTCTAGGGTTTGGCCATGGCAGGCGCCCAAGGCGTGGCGCCTCGGCCTCCAGATGCGCTGCAGCGCCTTCTATCCGAGCTACGTTTCAAGACAGCGTCGATCAAGGTGAGCGCGCATTCGAAAGCTTCTCAATCCGATCCTATCGTTCTCCAAATCCCAGGATGGAGCTGCCGCTGCAGCCCTGCGCAAGCACGTTCAGGAGGAGGCGCGCGACCTCTCTGCCGAGGGCCTGACGAAATTCCTAGATATTCTGTACGATCGCATCAACTGCTTGATCGAGAGCGCCGATGTAAGTGACAATCTGGGCGCATTGCGAGCAATCGACGTGCTCATCGATGTGGAGCTCGGGGAGAGCGCAACCAAGACGATGAAGTTTGCGAATTGCGTTAAGCGAGTGCTCGAAGAGAAGCAAGATCCCGACGTTCTCGTGCGTGCTAGTGAAGTTCTTGGACATATTGTGAGCACGGGTCCTCAAACAGCTGACATTGTTGAGTCTCAGGTATGTAAGATTTTCCACAGTCCCAGAGAAATCAACCATTATCTTGCAGGTGTCATGCGCATTGAAATGGCTGAGAGGAGAATCTCGACGCTTTGCGGCAGTTCTAATTCTAAAGGTGCGTGTAGTTCACCTAGCTTGTGCTCATGCCAATCTTCCTTTTTATCTGTAGGAGATGGCAGATCAAGCGCCGACTGTGTTTAATGTTCATGTTCCTGAATTTGTCGACGCTATTTGGATTGCCTTGCGTGATCCTAGGCAAGCTATTCGTGAACATGCTGTAGAAGCTCTTCGGGCATGTCTGACGGTGATAGTAACACGGGAAACAAGATGGAGAGTGCGATGGTGTGTATACTCCTCATTTTTAATGTCACGACAATCTCAAGTTTTGCAGGTACTATCGAATGTTTGAGGCTACGCAAGATGGCCTAGGGAAAAATGCTACTGTCGAAAGTATCCACGGGTCGCTGCTTGCTGTTGGAGAGCTTTTAAGGTACTGCAAGCTCTTGATAGGCTTTGTTCTCATAAGATCTTGCGAAGGAACACGGGAGAATTCATGATGTCTCGCTACAAGGAGGTGTTAGACATTGCGTTCAAGTTTCGAGATCACAGGGACCGTTTAGTGCGCAGGAGCATCACATCATTGCTGCCACGCATTGCGCATTTTCTACGGGATAGATTTGTGACTTCCTACTTCACTGTAAGTGCCACTATTACTTTCCGCTGTAGTGCCTAATCGTTTCTGATACAGACGTCCATGGATCATCTTTTAGCTGTTATGCGCAATCCAAGCGAACGTTCTACTGGGTTTGCTGCACTCGGAGAGATGGCAGGTGCTGTTGGATGCGCTCTTGGCGAATATCTGCCGGCGATTATGAATTTTATACGTGATGCAGTACTTTATTTCAGTTCAGTTGGTTTTTATATTCTCATTCTATACTTCTTTGTTTGCCAGCTACAACCACGTCGCGGAAAACCATCCATGGAAGCTATTGCATGCGTTGGGAACCTGACTGAAGCCCTTGGCCCGCTTATGGAAGAGCACGTTCGCAGTACGCTGGATATTATGTTCGATACCGGCCTTACTCCAACGCTGGAGAAGGCCTTAAATCAGATAGTGACAAGGTGGCATTGGTTATTTGAAGCGAAACTGAATGCTGACGATTTTTCTACAGCTTGCCGTCCTTTTTACCTCCAATTCAGGAGCGCTTACTGGATTTCATTTCCTTGGTTTTGTGCAAAGCGCCATATTTTTCGCAAAGAAAAAGTCTTCTTGTTCGACTGCCACAGAAGGCGGTGGGGCTTCCTTCTTCAGAAATTCAAGGGCCCGCACTGGTGCAGCTCGCGCTTAAAATTTTGACCAATTTTAATTTCAAGGTATTTGCCATACAGTATGTCACGATAATCTTAGTGATTTATGCAGGGGCATGATTTACTTGAGTTCGCGCGAGAAGCAGTTGTTATGCACCTCGAAGATGATGATGCTGGTGTCCGACGTCACGCTGCTAGATGCTGCTGTCGGCTTGTTGAGCATTCGTATCAAACTGCTATAACTGGCAGATCAGCTTCCAGACTCACTTCTGGTCGTCCTTTAACTTTTCGAAAGCATCGGATTCTCATCGAAGAGGTACGTTTTGTATATTCTCTTTGACTATTCATGCTTACGGGTCATGTTCACAGATTCTGGAAAAACTTCTAGTTGCTGCTGTTTCTGATACGGATGCTTCCGTCAGAGAAGATGTTTTTGTTTCGCTTGGAACGAACGGGAGCTTCTACGATTTTCTTGCTCAGGCTGACTGTTTGAAAGCAATTTTTATTGCGTTCAACGACCAGGTAATAGCTAGGTTGGGCGGTATGGATGGCTTCTAATCTTGTTGCTTTTAGTCGTTTGAAGTCAGAAAACTATCCATTGTAATGGCGGGGAAGCTGTCAGACAAAAATGCTGCATATGTATGTCCGGCTTTGAGACGTCACCTGCAACAGCTCTTGACAGACATGGAGCACAGGTTGGGATTTGAGTTGTGTTTGAGTGTCTAATATGTGGGACACACAGCGCGGATAGCAAAAGCAAGGAGGAAAGTGCTATTCTGTTGGGATCGCTGATAAGAGCATGCGAAACTCTAATAACTCCTTACGTTATTCCGATCCATAAGGTTAAAATCTTCTAAGTACGAAGAAATTTCATTCCTTACATGCAGGCTTTGGTGGCGAGACTAAGTGAAGGAAGTGGAGGTAGTGGGAATATTGGCGTAGTATCCGGGGTAATGGCAACCGTGGGGGAGCTTGCTCGAGTGGTAAGCCACTTTTGTTTTATGAGAGGCATGAAACTCAGACTTTGCTCTTTTACAGGCTGGGTGCGCAATAAGACCGCATATCAAGGACCTGATGCCGTTAATTGTGGATGCTCTTCGTGACACTTCTGCTGCTAGTAAGCGGGATGTTGCTGTGAGAACACTGGGTCAACTGGTCCAGAACACTGGGTAAGCATTTACAAATGTAGTATACGACCATTACATGCGTTTCTTGTTGTTTTCCAGGTACGTCGTGACACCGTATACAGAGTTTCCACACTTGCTGGGTTTACTACTTCGAATATTGCTGAATGGGGAACTCGAATGGTCTACAAGGAATGAAGTTTTAAAGGTTGGAAGATTTGTTTATCACGGACTAGCTCAATCTCTAAATTGCTAGGTACTTGGAGTCATTGGTGCGCTAGATCCGCACGTCAACAAACGCAACGAACTTCGGCTACATCCAAGCGACGGCAATCGCTCTTCTTTGTCAGAAACTGTACACGGGCAGACAAATGACGAGTCTCTTATGGAAGCGTGGCCTACTGGTGGAATATCGGCAGCTACAGAAGATTATTACTCAACAGTTAAGGTTTCGGCATCCATTGGCTTTTGTAACTAATGTGTCGCTTGCAGGTTGCAATCAATGCTCTCATGCGGACTTTGCGAGATCCCTCATCATCGATATACCATCAAAGCGTTGTTAAATCTCTTATGTACATCTGCAAGGTACGGTATTATTGATATGGCGGTCGTAAAAAGTGGAAGGGATTGCAGGTCATGGGTCTTGGTTGCGTACCTTATCTACCGCAGGTAAGTGGAAAGTGCCTTCTGTGGATGTCCTTGTACAAATCCGCCATTCGCAGGTCATGCCGGACCTTTTGTTGACCATTAGAAACTGTGAAGATAATCTACGAGAATTTATCTTTTGTCAGCTTGCAGACCTTGTTGCAATTGTCCGTCAGGTATGATTGAGCTGTTCTTTTCCTTGTTGCAACACTTTTTTTTGTTGCAGCACATTCGGAAGTATCTTTCAAGCATTCTTTCTCTTGTTCTAGACATGATCCTTCCGACAAGCCCTCGTTCCGCTTCTCACTCACCAGTAAGACGCCGTCAAGCATTTCACTCACTCAGCAAAATTGTCTTTTTAGATTTTGCATCTTGTAGAAAGACTCTGTGTCGCTCTTCACGATGAGTTTCGGATGCACATGCCAGAGATTCTACCTAAATGTATTCAAGCTTTGAATGAGGCTGAACGCAACGCTGACTATGCCTACGTCGCGTCTCTTTTGCACACTTTTGAAGTATTTGGCGGTAACCATTTTTTCCTTTTGGTTTTACTTGTGTCCTGAACGTTTTTGCAGCTTCTCTGGATGAGCACATGCACCTAGTACTACCTGCCTTAGTCCGCCTTTTTAAGCCGGATGTTTCAAATGCGCCGATGGATATAAGACGATCTACTATCAAAACCTTTTCACGTCTTCTTCCTTGCATGCAGGTAAAATTCATGACTCGAATACAAATTGTAATATTTTAATTCAGGTCACTGCACATGTGTCTTCTTTGCTACACCCGTTGTTGAGCGTTCTAGATGGGTAAGGTTTTCCTTCTTATTTGTTAACTGTTGCATGTTGCATAACGGAAATTCTTCGTTTTTCATCCGCAGCACGAAGGATGAGTTGCGTAACGATGCTGTGGATGCTATATGTGTTTTGGCTACTGTCCTTGGAGCAGAATTCACCATGTTTCTTCCTTCAGTGCGCAAGCTACTTCAACGTCACCACTTGCAGGTTGAACAATAATTATAATCGGATTCTGGACTCACATCTTGTTACCTGCAGCATCCGCAGTTTGATTCCATTGAATCTCGTCTTAAACGGCGAGACCCGATCTTGGTGGATGTACGGCCTACAGCAGTTTCCGAAGCGGATATAGCTGCTTCATCTCATGGAGCTGAATTGGATGGCGAAAATGCCTTAAGTACACGGGGCACGCAGGTTAACGAGGTACACTTAAGATCTGCATGGGAATCCTCTCAAAGAAGCACAAAGGAAGACTGGTCAGAGTGGATGCGACACTTCAGCTTAGAGCTGCTGAAAGAGTCTCCTTCTCCCGCTTTAAGAACCTGTGCTCCTTTAGCACAACGCCAGGCAAGTCCTTAAACTCATTCTTGACAGTAAACCAGTGTTTTTCCTTTGCAGCCTCACGTGGCACGGGAGTTGTTTGCAGTTGCCTTTGTAAGTTGCTGGTCCCAACTTAATGATTCGTACAAAAAACAGCTAGTACGAAGTTTGAATTACGCTTTGACGTCTCCCAACATTCCATCAGATATTCTTGGAACTCTTCTGAATCTGGTAAACTGCCGCGCTGTTCATCACGTTTATCTGCTTACCTTCTTGTATAGGCGGAGTTTATGGAACGGGATGAGGACCCTCTGCCTGTGGATACGAGAACGCTTGGCAGCTTAGCTGAAAAGGTAATTGCGATTTTCTGTTCATTGCTTAACATCACCTTTTTAGTGTCATTTGTTTGCAAAAGCTTTACATTACAAAGAGATGGAGTTTGATATGGTCCTTGCTCGTGAACAAAAGCACCAGCTTGTTGGAGCCGTTGAAGCTTTGATTCATGTCAACAACCAACTCCACCAACATGAGGTAAGCTTTTTATGTACGACGCTACTCTTATCCTTGTAAGCATAGGCGGCTGTTGGAATTTTGACATATGCACAACGTAACCTCGGAGTTCAACTAAAGGAATCTTGGCAAGTATTTGCTGTTGCAACACACATCTTACAGAAAATTATGGTCGTAGGTATGAGAAGCTTCAACGCTGGGAAGCCGCTCTCGATGCTTACACGGCAAAAGCCTCTCAAGCTACCAGCCCCCACGCGTCGTTGGAGCCCACTTTAGGTGATACTGTCCAATCATGTCTACTGTATACTAAAAGGCTGTTACAGGTCGAATGAGGTGCTTGGTGGCATTGGCACGATGGGAAGAGTTGAGTACACTTTGCAGGGAGACTTGGAGTGAACCTTCTGCACAGCTTCAGATGGCACCAATGGTACTACAAAATAAGCTGACTCATGATTACAATTTGTTTATGTTTGAATGTATTTTGCAGGCTGCGAGTGCTGCATGGAATATGGGTGAATGGGATGAAATGGAAGAGTACGTGTCTCAGATGGATAATGGAGATGAAATGAACGTACCTACGCGAGGCCAGGACGGCACTGGAACCGGATTTGCAGGGGCATTTTTCCGGGCGGTTTTATGCATTCGGCGTTCTAAGGTAGACAATGCCATAAATTATTGTGCTCTATACCCTGATCCTCCTTTCAGTACGATGAAGCGGGCATATATGCCGAACGGGCACGAAAATGCTTAGCGACAGAGCTTGCGGCATTGGTAAGCGTTCATATCATCCTTACGGGGGCTGAAGTGTTTGTGTCGTCCAGGTTCTTGAGAGTTACGACCGTGCATACAGCAACATGGTGCGCGTTCAACAGTTAGCAGAACTGGAAGAGGTTATCGAATATTGCACACTGCAAACGGGGAACCCTGCATCTGAGGCACGTGCTTCATTGATCAGGAGAATGTGGCGGGATCGTATTCGGGGAGCGAAAAGAAACGTTGAGGTATATTTATTTCGTTCAAGCGACGTATATGTTGCCTGTTTTTTTTTGTAGGTCTGGCAAAGGTTGTTATCTGTTCGAACGCTTGTGCTTCCTCCTACCGAAGATGCCGAAACATGGCTGAAGTTCGCTTCTCTTTGCTATAAAAGTGGCCGAGTAAGTCAGTCACACGCAACATTGATAAAACTTCTTCAGGTGAATGGGTTTCATGCAACTCTTTATTAGTTTTGCTAACGTGTTATTTTTTGTTTTTTTTTTTTGAGTGAAGTACGATCCAGAACAAAGTGATCCTCCGCCTGGCTACGTCGTTAATCCTCCAGTGATGCTGGCATATTTAAAATACCTTTGGTCTTTCGGCGAGGAATCGAAAAGGCAAACCGCCTATAGACGGCTTCAGGTTCGCTGTTCTTTATTCATAAATGAAATTTTTATGCGGTGTTTTTCTTTTCTTTTTTATTTTAAGCAGTATCTTGCACTAGATTTGGCGAATGGCCAAGCATCCATGTACTGTACACCTCAGGGTGCTTCTGGCAGTTCTGGAGTGTCGCCGGTTCCTCTCATTGCACGTATTTA
>NW_003314281.1:2068524-2099554 GCF_000143415.4 Selaginella moellendorffii | reverse complement strand
AATATCTTCTGCCTATAAATCTGCAATCGATTATGCGAGAGCGTGGGGGAAGGCTTGGCATAGGTGGGCATTGTTCAACACGGCGGCCTTGTCACATTACTCTATGAAAGGAGATTCGGTAAAGGCTGCTCATCACGTGGTATCAGCTGTTTCTGGATACTTCAAATCCATTGCAAATGCGTCCACGAACAAGGGCGGGGATGATAGTTTACAGGTTGGTGCTGATGTAGTGTATTGGGATGGCTAACATTGACCACTTTCAGGATATTCTACGGCTTTTGACGCTCTGGTTTAACCATGGTGCTTCCGATGAAGTTTATGCTGCGTTGCAAGACGGTTTTAAGCACGTGATAATCGACACATGGCTGGTGGTCCTGCCGCAGATTATTGCTCGGATACACTCGCACATTCCCGCTGTCCGAGAGCTTATCCAACAACTCCTTGTACGCATTGGACAGATTCATCCTCAGGTTGTTGTCTAACTGAAATGCTTAAGAGTTTTATGTTCTAACAATGCAGCGTGCAGGCTCTTATGTACCCGCTTTTAGTTGCATGTAAATCCATTAGCTCCTCACGGAAAACTGCTGCTTTGACAGTTGTTGACAGAGTTCGCCAGCATCACGTAGCTCTTGTGGAGCAAGTAAGTTTGTGTGAGAAACGCAAAGATAACGTCTATAGCTTTTTTTCTCCAGGCACAATTAGTCTCTCAGGAGCTTATACGAGTGGCCATACTCTGGCATGAAATGTGGTACGAAGCACTTGAAGAAGCCAGCCGTCTGTATTTTGGGGAGCATAATAAGGAGGGCATGCTAAACGTGCTGGAACCCTTGCATCGTAAACTAGAGGAAGAAGGTGCCGTAACCCTCAAAGAGATCGCATTCGTACAGGCAAGCTTTTAATTTTAAATATCGAACCCGGAATGACATACTACCATTCATGTGCAGGCTTATGGGCGAGAATTGCAAGAAGCTCATGAATGGTGCATGGAATATCGTCGTACTGGTAATGAAGCGGAACTCACACAGGTACTATCTCCATTTTTCTGGTGTTTTAATGAAGAGGTGTGCTGGCTTTAGGCTTGGGATCTCTATTATCACGTATTTAAACGTATAAACAAGCAGCTTCCAAGCGTAACTACTCTGGAACTTCAATATGTTTCTCCTGCTCTTCTCAATGCTCGCAATTTGGAACTTGCTGTCCCTGGAACATATCGTCCTGGTACGTGGTGATGCGTTTTATTGTGCTTTTATTAAGCAGACGCTCCTCTTAAAACAGGTCCGGAAGCGAACGTTGTGACAATACAGAGTTTTGATCCACAGCTCATAGTTATGCCATCGAAACAGCGACCTCGGAAGTGCACCATCAAGGGCAGCGATGGCCAGGATTATACATTCTTATTAAAGGGCCATGAAGACCTTAGACAAGACGAGCGCGTGATGCAGGTAACATCAGATTCACAGGACATCGATTTACTAACATGTGGGTTGCGTTTTAGTTATTTGGGCTTGTAAATACCCTTCTAACGAATGCCCGGCACACGGCGGAGAAGGACCTTTCCATTCAGCGATATGACGTGGTTCCGCTCTCTCCAAACAGCGGTCTTATTGGATGGGTCCCAAACTGCGACACTCTACATCACCTTATTCGTGAATATCGGGATGCTCGGAAGGTAGACTTTCATTTCAGCCTGTCATTGCCCGAACCAAAACTTGCAGGTTCCTGTCAATGCTGAACATCGAGCCATGGTGTCGTTCGCTCCTGATCTCGATCATCTTACTCTTATAGCCAAAGTCGAGGTATTCCAGCATGCTCTGGAGGCGACCGACGGTGATGACCTGGCAAAGGTTTGGTTTTTCTTCGTCTGATTTGAGACATGCTAACTTGGTTGTGGCAGGTTTTCTGGCTTAAAAGCAAAACCTCAGAAGTTTGGCTAGAACGGCGAACGAACTACACTCGTAGCTTAGCCGTCATGAGCATGGTAACGTCGTCACGCACTGATAATGGATGTGCTTATACTCCCTTCTCTTCAGGTCGGATACCTTCTTGGTTTAGGCGATCGACATCCAAGCAATCTAATGCTTAATCGCTACAGCGGGAAAATTCTGCACATTGACTTTGGGGATTGCTTCGAGGCAGCGATGACGCGGGAGAAGTTTCCTGAAAAGGTGGTGATGCAACGATAGAGAAGCTCGCTCCTCAAACCGGTAGTTCTTTGTCTTGCAGGTTCCATTTCGATTGACAAGGATGCTAGTAAAGGCCATGGAAGTTAGTGGCATCGAAGGGAACTTCCGGTCGATTTGCGAGGACGTGATGCACGTCTTGAGATCAAACAAAGACAGCGTAATGGCCATGATGGAGGTATTAGCTTTTCATTCAGCATTGTTCCATGGCTAAAACGGCTGGCATCTGCAGGCATTTGTTCACGATCCTTTGATCAACTGGAGGCTGTTTAACATCAACGACGTACCAGCCAGCATGGCAACCATCCGTGCTCAAACAGCGACCCAAAACTTGGAGGCAGTAGGACTGCCTTCTCCACCTCAAAGGGGAGCTCGGGAACGCGAGATGCTTCACGCATTCAACGTAAGCTGTCTTACTGTGCTTATCATTCTCGTTAGATCAAGACCATTAAAAACACTTATCGCGCAGGTGGTTGGACAACTCGGGGATGCAAACGAAGTACTCAACGAACGGGCTGTGTCCGTGATGGGGAGGATGAGCGACAAACTCACGGGTAGAGACTTTCCTGTGGGAGAGTCGGTTCTTAGCGTCAAAGACCAAGTCCAGAAACTCATCGACCAAGCTACTTCCAGCGAGAATTTGTGCCAAAGCTATGTGGGGTACGTGCTTTTGTATATAGCTAGATGTTGGACTCATACTTTTTTTTCTCTCTTTAGGTGGTGCCCATTTTGGTAGTGTACAGCAACGTTGTCGATATTCTGTATCATACAGACGGCCATCTCTTGTAAATATCCATCGCGTTAGTGTGATCACATTACCGTCAAAAGGGTGCTAAGACATGTCCTTTCCTGGCTTGCTTCAGGCTAACCTGAGAAACAGAAACTCGCGTTAGAACTTTTGGATGGTTTGTTCTTGGTGTTATACATGGAGGAGCCTGTGCTGTAAAACTCCTATTCGGACTTCCATTTCCTTGAGCTCCGCCTGTGGACGTTTGTGAGATTTAACGAAGGATTTTAGCAGGAGGGACCTTGAGCCTTTGAATGGCGCTTTTGATTTGCAAGAGGGGAGAGACGTCGGATATCATGTTGCCTTTGTCCACTGTCATTTGCTGAAAGTTGAAAGCTCCAGAACATGAAACTGAGAGCAGAAAAAGAAAACCTTTCTACCTTGACTTGCTCGATTTGCTCAGAAATGTGTGCTATTTCGTTTGTGAGCTCCGTAACATTGTCAAGGCTATTGCCGTACTTCTGTAAGTTGGAAACAGCTTAGATGGTTCAAAACTACGAACTTATTTTACACTAACCTGTTGAGCTTCGCTGAGTCTCCTCTTCACAGCTGAGTACTCAGTTGTCTGGAAATCAAAGCTTTAAACTTTTCATTCACTTCAGCAGGCGCTTACCAGAGGTTCGATCTGGGAGTTGATGAACTTCTCACGGCTTTGCAGTTTCTCCAGTGTAGAGGAGATATTTCCTTCCACCCTGCGTGGCACTAAACAACGTATCACGATCCAGAGTTTTGTGCTGCATCAATTCTTTACCTTACCGTTCTAGCTCGGCATTATTGCTCACTAATTGCTTAGAAATTCCCTGCAGGGATCAGACATGTTACGAAATAGAGCACGAGACTTAAGCATCGAACCGCATGTAGTTGCTGGGCTTGCTCCAAATGTGTTCGCCATTCCTTGCCGTCAGGCACCTAGAGCAAGCAGGCACACGACGAAGATAAAGCTCGAACTACATACAATAAACAAGAACTGACCAATGGAAGAGAAAGTTGAGGTGCCAAGCGCTCAAGATCCATTTTCCAGTGATTTGGATCAATCTTTGACGTGGATGTAGATTCCGTAAGTCTGATGATCGAGGTTAATAAGATGAAAGGACGTCAAGGAAACTTAAAGAAACTTACAAGTCTGGAAACACACTGCTTGCTGCTTCGTTTGGTTTCGAAGGCTTGGACACACACAACTGTAAGAAAACAACGTCAAAGGAAAAAGAAGTAGAAGTCAATATTACCTCATCGGCTGCTTCGCTTCCTATTTCATCAACCACAATTGCCTTTCCCCTGAAAAAACAAAATAAAAACACACACAAAAGCTTAAAATTGGGAATGCTGCACTTACAAGTCTGTATACATTGGAACAGCAAACTGGAAATTTTTAATTTCCAGAACAAGATCGACAAGGCTGTCAAGCACGCTGCACACCGCATCGCCGTGTCCCTGGTGGCTTTCTCGTTTACGAAAAGGATACAAAATACAAAGTGGTATTACCTGCTTCAATTTTGAGGGAGACCAAGATGGAGGTGCAAATCCAACTTCTCGCAGCTGCAAGACTGCAAAGCTCACAGAAGGATTATTTTCTCCATCATAAGAAGATGGTTACCAATGTTCGAACAGATGGGATTAAGATCATCGTTGTCAGAAGGTGCAGGAAATGGAACACCGATCAAACTATATAGCCACGCTACCTTCACCAACAAAATCAAACGAGCTAAATGAAACAATGACAAACGAAAGAAAAAACTCACAAGGCTTGCGAAGTACATAAACTGGTCGTTGCGATTGGGTGAAGACACAGCGAAATAAAATCTGTGCAATCTCTCCCATGGTGGAGTCCTAGAAATCCAGACAAGGAAAAACGAATCAAAGTTTTGAAAGAAAAAAAAGAAAAACGAGTCACGAAGAGGAAACCTTTGATGGCTTACCTCGTCTGGCAAAATATGTGATCGTATTTGAGGAGCTTAAGCTTGTCAACAAGGAGCTCATTGATCACAATGGCCTTGGCATCCGACTGCCCAAGAGAAAACACCAAGAAAACACCGATGAGAGCCTCGATCATTACTTAGCTGTGGATATCTCCTACCAATTCTCTCTCGGAAGCTTGCATTCCTCGATCCGTGGACGCGACACTCCACATTCGCTCGGCAGCGTCCACCATGAAAGAACCCTAAAAACGAAAGCATAACGAGATCCACGTGGACAAATCGGGGCCCTTAGCTATATCCACATTCCACCGTTGATTTTTATTTTATTTTGGAGGGCTAGAGCAAAGCTGCAAGCAAGCGATGGCGATGGCGGCGTCCACGGCGTCGATTGGAAGCACGCTACCGCGGCCTAGTCTCCGACGATGCAAGCAAGAGGTCTCGCCCTTCTCCCAGTGCTCTTCCTGCTCTTTCTCCAAGGCGGCAGAGTTCCTGGCTAGAAGCGCGAAGATTTCGAGCGCGGGATTGCAGAGAATGGCGGGCAGGAATCAATCCAGCAGCGGCATTCGAGTGTTTGCATCGACGACGCTGTCCGAGAGCCCGGAGCTTCGTCCCAAGCGGCCAGGCGAGAGGAAAGGGTTTGTGGAGGAGATGAGGTTTGTCGCAATGAAGCTCCATACCAAGGATCAGGCCAAGGAAGGCGGGAAGGAGGCCGACGTGCAGCCGGTTGGGAGCTGGAAGCCGACCATCCAAGGCTATCTCCAGTTCTTGGTGGATAACAAGCTCATCTACGAGGTTCTAGAGGCGCTCGTTCGTAGAGCATCGCATTCGTTTTGTAAGTTCTCTTCTCCTTTTCTTCTTCTGGTTTTGAGCTTGGCTGTTCTTGAAGATGATGACTGATCCAGTTTGTTTGTTTTTTCTTTCTCTTTTGAGCTTGTTTGTTCTTGAAGATGATGACTTATCCAGTTTGTTTGTTTTTTCTTTCTCGTTTGAGCTTGTTTGTTCTTGAAGATGATGACTTATCCAGTTTCTTTTGTTTTTCCTCCGATCACTGTGTAGATACCGAGTTCCAGGATACGGGACTAGAGAGATCGGAGGCTCTGGCGAAAGATTTGGAATGGTTTCAAGAGCAGGGTCACGAGCTTCCGGAGCCGAGCTTGGATGGGAAATCCTACGCAGAGTTCTTGGAGACGATTGCCGAGGAGGACCCGCCCGCTTTTATCTGTCACTTCTACAACTATTACTTCGCTCACACTGCCGGTGGCCGATTCATTGGAAAGAAGGTAAGACTCTTGAAGTTCTCGTTTCTTTCCCGTCTTGATATGGAGCGCGGGATTTAACTCAGGTCGCGGACGAGATTTTGGACGGGAGAGAGCTCGAGTTTTACAAGTGGAAAGGCGAGCTTCCCAAGCTTTTGAATGCGGTGAGGGATAAGATCAACAGAATATCAGAGGTAACTATCAAAATGGCGAGAGCTAAAGGCTGTGCTCGCTCACAACTTTAATCTATCAGGAATGGAGCCGCGAGGACAAAGATCGGTGCTTGAAAGAGACCGCCAAGTCCTTCAAGTACTCCGGAAAGATCCTCCGAAAGATAATCTCGTCCTAGCGTCCCAAGTGTAAAAATGCGTGGCGGTTTGTTACTTCTATACAAAATTTCTTTGTAGCTCATGATCAATACAGGCACACGCAAGAAGAAATAAAACTTTTTCACCCTGGAACGCTCCCCAAGACATTGGAGAGCAGCACATAAGAAGACGAGCCGCGCGGCTCGGCGTCGAGGGCATACCGCGCGGCATCTCTCGCGCGGTCGGCGGTACCGTGGCTGCCACACGCGCCGAGCACGGACGTCCACGCCGCCGGGCCGGGCTCGTACGGCATGGCGTGGATGACGTTCTCAGCGCGCTCGAGCTGGCCCAGCCGGGAGAGGAGGTCCGCCAGGCACGCGTAGTGGCCGGCACCGGGCGCCACGCCGTACAGCTCCGCCATGGCCGCAAAGCACGCGGCACCGCGCTGGAGATCGCCCGCGTGGCTGCACGCCGCCAGGAGGGTGACGAAGGTGACGCCGTCGGGCGGCACGCCGTCGAGCTGCATGGCCGCGAAGGCGCGGAGGAGGGCATCAAAGGTGGCGGAGGAAAGGGAATATGCCGAGAGCATCGCGTTCCAGGATACCGTGTCGCGGGAGGGCATCTTGTGGAAGAGCGCGAGCGCGTCGTCGAGCCTGCCGCAGCGCGCGTACATGGCGACCAGCGACGTGGAGAGGTGCGCGTTTCGAATCGCGGGGGCGTCGTGGATGATGCATTGGAGGCTGCTTAGCGAGAGCTCGGTGGTGGCGGTGCTACAAACGTCGAGGATCTTGGCGAAGGTGACCTCGTCCGGATTGAAACCTTGCAAATCCATCTCCCGGAAGAGATGGATCGCGAGTTTTGGGTCTCGCGTCCCGGTCTGGGAGATTATCGAGTTCCAAGCCGGGGTATCTTTGTCCGGCATGGAGTCGAATATCCCCCTCGCGGAGACGACCTCTCCGCAGCTCCCGTAGAGGTTGAGCAGCGCGGTGTTCATCACGGTTTCGTTGGTGGCGAGATTGAAAGTTTGGATTTCTTCCATGAGGCTCCTGTGGATTGTCTTGCCCAGCTCCAGGTCCGCGAGGCTGGCGGCCGCGTCGATGGCGGCCACGTGGCTGCGATCGTCCGGCCCCACGCCTTCCACGTCCATGGCCCTGAAGAGCCGTACGACCTCCCTGTGATGCCCATTCCGGGCATATGCTGTTAGCATCGAGTTCCACCAGTTCCGGTCTCGATTCCCGGGATACTCCCCAAACAGCTTCTGTCTGGCCTCGTCAAGGCAGCCACATTTTCCATACATGCTTACAAGTGCTGCAGATATGGCCAAGCTTTCTAAAATTTCGCGATCTGGCGCTTCTTCCAGTAAAGAATGGAGGATTCTGCCCTGTGTAACAGCCCCATGCTCTCCACAGGCATAAAAAACGCTGGAATAGGTGGCCGTATCTGGGCTGATTCCCTCTTGGTCCATACTACCAAACAACATCAGTGCCAGATTCCATTCCCTAGCTTGGGTATATCCCGCAATCATAGAGTTCCACGTGATCAAATCCCGCTGGGGCATAGAATCGAACACAGACTTTGCCTTTCCCAGGTAGCCGTACCAGCCGTACGCTTGCAAGGTCGAGTTCCAGGAACATATATCCAGCATGGGCATTTTGTTCAAGAATTTCTCAAGGGAAGAAATATTACCAGACGCGGCATATGCCACAAGCATAGCATTCCACGCAAAGATGTCAAGCTCGGGCATTTTTTTAAAGATGTGAATCGCACTTGGGAGATTTGAGGTGTTGGAGTATGCTACCAGCATTGCCGTTCCAGCCACGGCATTGTGCTGTGGCATATTCTCGTACACACTATTGGCTTGGGGCAAATCCCCATGCTGGGAATGGGCGACGAGCATCGTTGCCCAAGTTACTATGTCTCTTTGATCCATGGAATCAAAAAATTCCCTGGCGAATTGGATTTCGCCCAATCCAGTGTAGGTTTGGATCGCTAGATTACAAGTGAAAACGTCAAATTCAGGCGCTTCTTCTAGCAATTCCAATGCGCGAGCGCATTGGGTTTGCTGGATGCGAACTTGAATCAAAGAATTCCACGAGACAAGGCTTCGATTTGGCATCCGATTAAACACCAAGGCAGCCAAATCGGCGATATCGTCCTCAACACAAGCTTGGACGATCGAATTCCAGGAGAAAATGTCCCTCTGTGGCATGGAATCAAAGAATTGCTTCGCGCTCTCCAAATGCCCTAAAGCGGCAAGTGCCGTATTTAAAGATACCAAGTCCCAAAATGGCATCCTTTGAAAAGAATCCCACATACACTCATGCTCTTGATTCCAAGAATATGCGGCAAGCATGGCATTGTATGTGGTCACATCCCGCCCACGCATATATTCGAATGCGGCTATGGCTACCTCGATATGCCCTGCGCGGGCATTGGCATTCAAGAGAGCGGTGAGAGCGATAGGGTTTATCTCGGGCATTTCATCCAGCACGCGATTTGCCGCTGCCAAATCTCCACAATCCGCGTGGGACGCAAGCAAGATCGTCCACGAGTAGCAATCGCTTTGCGGCATCTTGCGCAGCACAATCTCCGCGCCGGGCAGATCCCGGCCCTGGCAATGCGCGCCGATGACCGAGTTCCAGGAGAAGATGTTCTTGCGGTGGATCCGATCGAAGGCCGCCCGGGCCTCGTCGATCGTGCCGCATCGGCTATACAGTTGCACCAGGAGATTGCCAAGAAATGTATCTCCGTCGCGCCCCGCCCTCGCAATCCGGCCGTGGAGCTCTCTTCCATCCTCGAGAGATCTAGCGGCCGCGAATTTCTTGAGGAGCGATGCTGCGAGCTTGCGATCGGCCTCACTGGATGTGATCTCGATGCGTTTGAGCACCGGGATCATGAAAAGAAAGGGCCATACGTTAAAACCCTAGGGTTTGGAGAGATGAACGTGACGGAGGCGCTGCTGTGGATCCAGGGCCATGCCAAGGATGTCGCGGACAGGAGCCGGATTCTGGCGGCATCGGCATTGACGCGCAAGATCTTCGCGAGAAGGAAGAAGGAGCGCGATGGCTTGCCGCTGCTGCTGCCTTCTTCTTGGCCTCCTCCTACACAGTAAGTGAAATTTCTAGCAGTAGAAGGCAACTGAGAGATGAATTCCAGAGAGCGGATGGAAGTCATCGATGCCGTCATGGAAGCATTTCGAGACATTTCAATGGAGCTGCTACTGCTGCTTCACGACATCCAGATTAACTTCCAATTCTGGCGTGCTCGTCAACAGGTGTGGTGTTTTCGTTTTTCTTCTTTTTCTTTCCCTGCGATTGATGAGAATTTTGTCACAGGGATCTGACATGATGAGAATTCGATTCATGGTCTTGGAGAGAGGTCCTCACGCCTTTGTGGAAGGCTTGGCCTGTATGGTTCGTGCTTTAATCTCCGAAGGCTCTGCGACTCAAAAGCTGGTGTATGATGCGTCATGTCGAATTACCGAGAGGATGACGATGCTTAGAATCATTCAGGAGCAGCTTGCAGTACTGCTTGCTCAGGTATTACACTCCGTCAAGAGAAGTTCTTTTTTCAGTTTCCTGCATTTCTGATCAGGTGTACCACGAAGTGGACAAACTGGGTGACCACCAAGGAAGGCAGTCTTTGTGTGCTGCTTTGACAAATGTCTACGATGCAATGATCAAGCTCGAAAGAAATTACGATTTACCTCCTGTAAGTAAAGTTGTGCTAATCAATCCATGGTTTAATTTGTTTTTCACGTGTAGAGTGCCTACTATGGTCCAAACACTTCCAAGGACGTGAAGGCCCGCCTGCATGTCGCTGAAGTACCGAAAGAAATCATGTCCAAACGAGATTGGACGGACGAAGAAATTGGGATGGTCGTTCGGTGCTTACGTGCAAATCTCAGCAACATCAAAGAGTGCATGGCGTTCCTGGTAAGATGCCTCGTTACTTGTACTTCCTGACTAGCTTAATTGTGCAGTTGCCTTTATATGAGAGGCCCAAGAAGATAACTAGATTTTGGATTCATTATTCTGTCACTGCTTTAGCGTTCGTTGTTATTTCCGGGTGGATTGGAAAACATAGCCGGCTAGCTGGTAGTGACGACCTTGACAACTGGATCCGACAAGGTGCAGAGGCCATTAAAGATTTCTACCAAGAGCACGTTGAGGAACCGGTAAATTTTGCTCGCGATTAGTAACAGACACTCCTAATCAGGAATGTTTCCAGCTCTTGTCTATCAGGGACGATCTCTTTGAAACATTTCGAAAGCGTCACCAAGGATCAGCGGAAGTAGGAGACGTTCGATTAACTGCAGCATCTTTGAGCAGGTTTTGTTAATTTTCTTTTCTTTTCCACTATTCCTATTTTGTGTTATTTGTTCTTATGTCTCTGCAGGATGTTGAAGGCATTTGCGGAGCAAACAAGCGGTGGTCATCTTCCTAGCGATGCGACAGAGCAACAAATGATGGAGATAATGATGAGCAGGTCTGGTTTAAAGTTGTCGCTCCTTCACTGTTCTCTGTTTTCAGATATGAAAAGGAGTTGACACACCCGCTTCAGAGCCTTCTTGGTGGAGAACTTGCGAGGGCGTTGCTGATTCAAGTTCAGAAGCTAAAACTTGACATTGAAACGTGCGTAAGCTTTTGCAGTTGATATAGAATATTCCTTTTCACTTTTGTGTTCCGCAGTGCGATGCTGGAACTAAATCAAATACTGCGAGCCAACGAGATTAACTTTGCGATTTTGGCTGCTTTTCCTGCTGTAATTTTCGCGGTTTTCCTAGGATATTTGATTCGGGTTTCACTTTCCAAGGTATCGGCCACTTATCTGGACATTTGTTTCACTAACACGTTTTACAGTCTAAAGGTGCAGAAGGTAGGGGGCGTAAGGCGCAGCTTCGGAGGAGAATGCTCGTCGCTGAAGCCGAAAGAGCAGTGATTCAATACCAGCTTTTTAAAGATAAAAACGAGGTATGCATTTTTTCGTTTCCTTTGTATGATTCTGCTGTTCTTTCAGGAAAGCCAAGCGTTGTGGCAGTATGGAATGCTGCTCTATGCCCTTGACAGGCTGTACCGTGCCCTCTCTAAGAATGGCATCTCTAAGGCTGAATGGTTCAGGTAAGTAGCTTAAATTCGAACGAAGCTGTATTGATTCAACGGTTGTGTGCAGCTTGCGGGAGGATGTATTGGACCTTGCAAAGCCGAATTTGGACACACACTACAAGCTCTTGATAACTGCTCGGATGGGACGACTGTACGAGTGTATTGCTCCAGTTCCGAGACTCTAGTGAAAGTGGCACTGTCAGGATTCGAGCCGGTGACACATGACGTCGTCGCGCGAAATCCATATTTTTGCGTCCGCGCGCAAAATTCAGTTACAATTTTGGAGCTAGATAGATGGAGGAACAGGAAGCAACAGAGGATGACCCCGGTAGTCCAGCGGATGACGTCCATCAAGCCTCCGACAATGCCGCAACACACGAAGATGATGCTGGTTCTTCTGGAGGAATTCAGACCCTTGAACAGGTGTGGATGAGTTCTTCAGCTCGTCGTTCCCTGATCCTGGACGTGAACTCCCCGTCACCATCAAGCAGCAGCGAAGGCGGGCCTCCTGGAATTGTTGCTGAATACGATGAGGTCCGTCGCGTGGATTTCCCGGACGATTTTACCTTCGGGACTGCAACGTCCGCGTATCAAGTGGAAGGAGCTTCGAAAAAAGGTGGCCGAGGACTGTCCATCTGGGATGTTTTCTGCAACGTACCTGGACGGATTGCTGACGGTCGCAATGGCTACAAGTCAGTGGACCAGTATCACAAGTACAAGGAAGACGTCAACTTGATGTCCGAGATGGGTATGAACGCGTACAGGTTTTCAATTTCCTGGTCTCGGATCATCCCAGACGGAATGGGTGGCACTTCCTGCTCCGTGAATGAGAAAGGTGTGGAGTACTACAACCATCTCATTGACAAGCTTCTCAGCAAAGGATTGGAGCCGTTTGTTACACTCTACCATTGGGATCTTCCGCAGAGAATCCACGACGATGCACCAATTGTGGGAGGCTGGATAAATCCTCGAGTGGTGGACTACTTTGCAGGCTACGCAGAGATTTGCTTTGCAAGATTTGGGAACAGGGTGAAGAAGTGGATCACGCTGAACGAGCCGGCACAGTTTTGCGTCAACGGTTACGGGACAGGCGTCCATGCTCCTGGAAGGTGCTCGGACAAGTCCAGGTCTCCAGCCGGTGATTCAGCGGTGGAACCATATCTTGCGGTTCACCACGCGCTCCTGGCTCACGCTGCAGCTGTGGAAATATACAGGAAAAAGTTCCAGTCCGAGCAAGGTGGTGTGATTGGTCTGGCTTGCGATGGCGAGTGGTCCGAGCCTTTCACGGAGTCCCCTGAGGACCAGCAGGCCGCGCAGCGACGTATCGAGTTTCAGCTTGGCTGGCTTCTAGATCCCATTTTCTTCGGTGACTATCCGGAGTGCATGAGACAGAACGTTGGGGACAGGTTGCCGAGGTTCACTGCCGAAGAGATATCGAGCTTGCGACGCTCACTCGACTACATTGGAATTAATCACTACACGTCCCGGTACGTCAAGGCTGCTCCAGCTCCCAAAGTTACAACACCGGTGAATTACTTCACCGACCAGGCCGTCGTGACTGCCACGGAGAGCAAGATGGGGGTGCCGATTGGAGAGCGAGCGGCTTCAGAGTGGCTCTACATGGTTCCGTGGGGGATGGAGAAGTTCCTCAACTGGATAACCGACAGGTACAACCGGCCACCAATCTTTATCACCGAAAACGGCATGGACGACCAGGACGACAAAACAATCCCGCTGCCCGAGCGCTTGCATGACACGAAGCGCATCAGGTACCACCAAGGCTACATGGCCGCGGTGGTGAGAGCAATGCGGAAGGGTGCGGACGTCCGGGGATACTTTGTGTGGTCGCTGGTGGACAACTTCGAGTGGTCGCAGGGCTACACCAAGAAGTTCGGCCTGTTCTTCGTGGACCAAGAGGACCTGGACTTGAAGAGGCAGCCCAAAGCCAGCGTGTTGTGGTTCACAACGCTTCTCATGTCGCAGTCCAAGACGCTGGAGGCGGAGCCCCTCAAAGCTGTCAAATGGTTGCGGAGGCTCTCGGTGGCCGAGGACAGTGCCACTCCCAAGTCGCAGTCTCCGGCAAGCAGCAGATCAGGCTCCAGAGCGCCTTCTCCAAAGCCAGCCAAGAGGCGGTCTTCGCAGATTCATCCAGTCAAGGTAACTCGGTGATGCTTGCGAGGTACGCTCGCGTTCTTCACAGATGCATGAGCTCGGAACAAGCGAGATAATGTCAGCTGCGAGATTGTCATATAAATCCATTCAAGAAAACATTCAAGATATCTACTGTATCTCAATTTCATTTCAAGGAAAGCTAGCAAGCCAACAAAACTAGAAGAAGAAGCAGTTTCACAGACAACGGCATCCATATGCAGCCTGGATAATGTAGAGATCCAGTATCAGGTTGTCTCCCTTGTCCCGGATCTCTCCTCCCTCAAGAACTTTTGCGGTGGCGAGTTCAAGTTGGTAATTCGGGATTCCAATCACTTATCTCCACCGAATCCCACACCATTCACTGGAATCTCCAAGCGAGCCAGAGTCTCTGGGAATAACTCCTCTCCAAAAGACTCGTAACCACGGCACCCTATAAACATAAACCCTATAAACAGAGTGACTATCAACCCTAGGGTTTATAATGCATTCTTGAGAGCGGCAACGCGATCCAGGCCAGATGCGGGCTGTCGCCGGGCGCTGGTCAGAGGATTCTCTGGCCTCCTCCAGCACAGGAAAGTGAAATTTCTAGCGCTTGGGAGTGATCGGTACTTGATCGGTGGAAGATATTTCGATGGCTACATTAACTGGTGTCTCTTCCTCCCGCGACGATTGAGAGTGGTCGTACTGCTTTCGAGATATTTCGATGGAGCTGCTACGTTAGGCAGGTATCTCTTCCTTCCGCTTCCCCACGATTGCTGAGAAAATTGTCGCAGGGAACTATGGTAAGAATTCGATTCATGGTTTCGAGAGAGGTCCTCACGCTGAGATCTCGTGAACCAAGAGACTACTATTCTCCAAATGTTTGAGGTTCTTGGAAGGTGCGGCCGCAGCTCCGCGACAAGTTCCCGCTCTTCAAAAGAAGAGATCATGTCGACACTGCATCACCTATAAGAAACGAGGGTGGGGTCGTTCTTCCATCAGACAGAGCAACCAAGCAGCGATTCGCAATGGCGAGGAGCGAGCAAATGGAAGCATATAGTCAGTTCTGGAGCCTCACACTGGGATTTGCAGCGCCCTTCGCTCTCAAGGCCGCAGTCAAGCTCGACATCTTCAACATCGTGTCCAAGTTCTCGTCGGAGCAAGGAGCCACTCTGGACGAGATCATTCAGGAGCTACGGATCAAGCACGATGCAGATAGCATCCAGGCCGAGAGGCTGTTCCGACTCCTCAGGTTTCTCGTCTTCAAGAAGGTGCTCGCTCTCAACGGAGATCGCTATGGCCTCACTCCCATGTCCAGGCTGCTGGTCAGCCACGGCACTAGCAACGACTTCTTCGTGGGGGGCATTCTCTCCTTCTGCACGTCCGAAGTCACTCAGCTCTCGTGGCAACATGTAGACGCTGCCATCAAGCGGCCGGGCGACTCCAATGCTTTTGTGGAAGCTCATGGAATGGAACCTCAGGACTATGTGGCAGCGCATCCAGAGTTTTGGAAAGTTATCAGGCTGAGTGTAAGCACGGCAACGTTTGCTACTATTACGCGAGTCTACGATGGTTTCAAGAGCGTCAAGAGGCTTGTCGACGTTGGGGGTGACACGGGCTCGTTTCTGGCTCAGATTGTGCGGCTCTACCCGCATATCCAGGCTGTGAACTTCGATCTTCCTCGGGTCATTTCAAATGCTCCAGCATATCCAGGTACGAGTTTGTAATGATCTGTAGTTCTTCTTGGATCTTGCTGAAAATTCTATCAGGCGTGGAAAACGTTCCCGGAGACGCTATGGACTTCGTTCCACCTGGGGATGGCATTTTCTTGAAAGTGAGGGCATTAGTTTCTTTTCTATCTTACATCAGATGTGTTTGAGCGCAGAGTTTCTTACACATGTTTGCGGATGCTGATGCGGCAAAGATCGTCAAGAACTGTCACTCGGCCCTCGAATCAGATGGGAAAATCATCATTTGTGACATGGTCATGGACGAAGGCAAGGAGTTACACTTGCAGCTTGATATGATGTTCTTGTCGGGGAGCCAGCGGTACCAGAGAACGAAAGCTGGATGGAAAAATTTGCTGGAATCATGTGGATTCGGAAGCGTGAGATTCTTTGAAGCAGATCCTTTCTCCATCACTGAGGCAGTTAAACATTGATTGACGAGTATTATCCTTGTACTCGAAATTAAAACTTTGAAAATCACATTCATAACATTGTCGAAGTATTGAGCACATATTCAACAAATACAGCATATAATTGTTGTCAATGAAACAATGATCTCAAAGTGTATAGGAACTTAATATCAAAATCTGGAAGCTTACCCAAATCTAATGTTCTAGCGATAAAATCTTTTCCATGTTGCGAATGGAATACAAAAACAAGGCTGGCCGGAGCTAAGATGGCGAGACGACAATCGAAACATAGTCGTAATGTAATTGATTGTAAGAAAGCGGCATTTTGCGATGGAAGTAAAATCAGTCGAGAGATAGGCTTCTATTTCTACCTGGTAGATGGCTTCTCCAAAACACTCGAAGAATGTAAATGGCTCTTGATTCCAAGAATATGCGGCAGAGCCCGCAAGCAATTTGCCGTTGCCAAATTGCCACAATCCGCGTGGGTCTGGCATCTACAATCTCCGGCCATGGCAATCTGGCCATGGAGCTCTGTTCCATCTTTCTTGAGACGTTAAAACCTTAGGGTTTGGGGCTTCGTGACTGAGGCGCTGCTGAGTCGGCATTGACTTTGCGAGATGGAAGAATGAGTGCTGCTACCTTCTTCCTGGCCTCCATGAGCATCGATCTCAGGTTTGCTCCTTGTTTTTCTTCTTTATGTTCCAGGAATTTTGTCACAGGGAGCTGACATGATGAGAATTCGATTCATGGTCTGGAGAGAGGTCCTCACGCCTTTGTGGAAGGCTTGGCCTGCATGATTCGTGCCTTAATCTCCGAAAGCTCTGCGACTCAAAAGCTGGTGTATGATGCGTCGTGTCGAATTACCGAGAGCATAACGATGCTTGGAATCATTCAGGAGCAGCTTGCAGTACTGCTGACTCAGGTATTGCACTCTGTCAAGAAAAGTTCTTTTTCATGTTTCCTTCATTTCTGATCAGGGCTGCTTCGACAAGTGTCTACGATGCAACTCAAAGAAATTACGCTTTACCTCCTGTAAGTAGAGTCGTGCTAATCAATCCATAGTTTAATTTGTTTTTCGTGTATAGAATGTTTACTACGACGTGAAGGCCCGCCTGTATGTCGCTTACGTACCGAAAGAAATCATGTCCAAACGAGATTGGATGGACGAAGAAATTGAGATGGGTCGTTCGGTGCTTACGTGCAAATCTCAGCAACATCAAAGAGTGCATGTAAGAACTTGTACTTCCTGACTAGCTTAAGTGACTGCAGTTGCCTTCGTATGAGAGGCCCAATAAGAATACCCGGTTGGCTGGTAGTGACGACTTTGAACTGGATCCGACAAGGTGCAGAAGCCATAAAAGATTTCTACCAAGAGCACGTTGAGGAAGCGGTAATTTTTGCTCGTGATTAATATCAGACACTAACGTTTTCAGCTCTTGTCTATCAGGGACGACCTCTCGAAACATTTCGAAAGCGTCAGCAGAAGTAGGTGACGTTCGATTAACTGCAGAATCTTTGAGCAGGTTCCTTGAAGTTCCTTTTTCCACTATTTGTGTTTTTCTTTATCTGTTCTCATGTCTCTTCAGGATGTTGAAGGCATTTCCTGAGCAAACAAGTGGTAGTCCTCTTCCTAGCGATGGAACATGGAGATAATGATGAGCAGGTCTGGTTTAAAGTTGTGGCTGCTTCTTCACTGTTCTCTGTTTGCAGATACGAGGAGTTGACACATCCACTTTAAAGTCTTCTTGTTGGAGAACTTGCGAGGGCTGAAGCTAAAACTTGACATTGAAGACGTGCGTAAGCTTTTGCAGTTGATAAAGAAAATTACTTTTGCCTTTTGTGTTCCGCAGTGCAATGCTGGAATTAAATCAATTACTGCGAGCCAACGAGATTAACTTTGCCATTTTGCCACGAGGTTCACTACCGAAGAGATATCGAGCTTGCGATACTACACGTCCCGGCACGTCAAGGCTTTTCCAGCTCCGAAAGTTACAACACCAGTAATTTACTTATGACTGACTAGGTACCACGGAGAGCAAGATTGGCTTCCGTGGAAGATGGACAAGTTCCTCTCGTGGCCGAGGACAGTGCCAGTCCCAAGTCGCAGTAGCAGATCAGGCTCCAGAGCACCTTCTCCAAAGCCCGTATTTTTAGGATCCGGGCTCGAGTACCTCAAGTTTTACCTGAGGTCGTCTAGTTTTGGTAACGGAATATGTTTCTGTGAAGCAAGCCTTTTGGTTACAAGAGTTAGATCCGGGGCGGCCCTGGAAACACTGATCGATGGCTGGCACCCAGGGACAATCTCACCACTCGGTTGGATCCCTTGGGCTGGAGATGCCAAAGGCCGGCTGGAGCACACTGCTAAGGCCGTGGCGTAACTCTCCCAGCTTCGACCACGATGACCCGGCCGAGCGCTGGCTCTTGGTAGAAATCCTCAACGTTAGAAAACTCACCTAAACCCTAGTAGCACGAAACAAGAAAGGCTCGGCCTTTCCTATTTGCTCGTGAAACGCGCGTTGAACAAGGTAGAGGTCGATGTGATACACGGCTTGAGCTTGGGGAGGGACAGGTTGATTGCCAAAGATCCAATTTCCGGGAATACGTACTTGATACAGTCTGATCTCCAGCATTAAAGCCCACGATCCTCTGCGTATCAAATTGGTCCCACATCGAATCCAGGGAAGAACGGAGCAGTAAGTAGTAGTCTGGTCTAAATCAAAGAGTAGATATCTATATATCGTTCTCGGCAATCTCGCAGCCGACATTATCTCGTTTGTCCCGAGCTCATACATCTGTGGCCGTGGTCTACGAGATCGTCGGCGGTGGTGGCGGTGATGGTGGTGCCGTGGCTACGAGTGCTAACGCTGTGTCTTTTGGAGAGGAGGTGCTGTTCCCGGAGACTCTGGCTTTCTTGGCGGAGCGGGAGATCCCAGTGACTGGTGTGGGACTTGGTGGAGAGAGCTGTGACAGAATTGGCATCCCGAGTTATCAGATTAAGCTTGCCACTGCCAAAGTTCTCGGGGGAGGAGACCTTGGGCTTCCGGAGAAGAACTTGGACAGGATATCTGTTGACGATGTCGAGCTTCACTGTGCGCTGCAAATCCCAGTGTGAGGCTCCAGAACTGACTGTACGCTTCCATTTGCTCGCTCCTCGCCACTGCGAATCGCTCCTTGCTTGCTCTGTTTGATGGAAGAACGACCCCAGAACTGTTGTGATGAAGTGGCGCACCTTCCAAGAACCTCGAAACGGGAATTGTGACATCACTGATCCTTCAAAGGCGAAGACCATGAATCGAATTCTCAGATGTTCTCTCAGCAATGGCGAAGAAACTAAGTACCGATCACTTTCTCCATTTCTAACAGAGATCTTTACTTACTGCGTTGGACAAAAAATGCAGCAGCAGCGAATCTACAATCTCTTAGCCCTAAGCTCCAAGCTCTAGCGATCGTGGCGGGAAGAAGTTTTGACCTTTCTTGACCTGGTCTTTTACGGTACTTTACAGATGGCAGAATGTAATTGGGATTCGCTTCCTTCACGCTCCGGCTATGGAAGCTAGTGTGTCTTCTTGATCGTCGCGTATCTTGCACCAAACGTGAGGAGGGAACCCGACGTCACGATCCGCATGCAGCAGCCGGATGGTACTGTTGATGCTCCATCTGGCTTTGTGGAAGTTGCCACAAGTCAGTCGCTTCAGGGCGTTTTCCGCAGGTGCAGAGGATTTCGTGTTGCCGTTGTGCCATTTGTGATCGCGCTTGTTTTCTGCAGATGCGAGGAGTATTTCGCGTTGCCATCATGCCGATTTGTGATCGCGCTGAAGTTCTGGGGCAATGGCCCGGATCGCATGGTGTGTTGCGTGTACTCACGCGCTCACCCCAATGCTGCTATCGTGCGCCGGGCCTGCTATTCCTTTCTCAATTTCATTTCAAGGAAAGCTAGCAAGCCAAACCAAAACTAGACGAAGAACCAGTTTCACAGACAACGGCATCCGTATGCAGCCTGGATAATGTAGAGATCCAATATCAGGTTGTCTCCCTTGTCCCGGATCTCTGGAAGCCCAAGGTCTCCTCCCTCAAGAACTTTCGCAGTGGCAAGTTTAATCTGGTAACTCGGGATTCCAATTCTGTCACACCTCTCTCCACCGAGTCCCACACCAGTCACTGGGATCTCCCGCTCCGCCAGGAAAGCCAGAGTCTCCGGGAACAGCGCCTCATCTCCAAAGGACACAGCGCTAGCACTTGTAACCATGGCACCACCCTCGCCACCACCACTGCCGACGATCTCGTAGATCACGGCCACCATCCGGTTGCCCGACCCGGGGTAGAACTTCAGCACCAAGAGGTACTGGAGCTTTGAGCCTGGCTCCTGGATGTAAGAGTCCACATACGAGAGAAGCTCCGGCAAGGTCTGGTACTCTCCGACGCTCACAAAGATCCGGGGCGGCCCTGGAATCACAGATCGATGGCTGGCACCCAGGGACAAGTATCTCACCACTCGGTTGGATCCCTTGGGCTGGAATGGCCAGGGGATGCCAACGGCCGGCTGGAGCGCAATGCTAACCTGTGACATGACTATGGCGTACCTCAGATTGGTGTACCCAGCGTCCACCACGATGACCCGGCCGTGGCGGAAGATACACTTGGAGAAGAGCTTGTAGCGCTCGCAATACCTGTCAAATTTGTCCATGCTCCAGTTGGTGCCGAGTGTAAGCTCTGGGCGCTTGTTGAAGGCCTCACAGTCGAGATCGTCGCGGTGCTGCGCCTTGTACTCGAGTGCCGCCACTGCGCGCATTAGCTTGTCCATGAAAGTCATCTTTGCTATAAACCCTAATAACAGAGTGACTATCAAACCTAGGGTTTATAACGCATTCTTGAGAGCGGCAACGCGATCCTGTCGCCGGGCGCTGATCAGAGGATGGATCTGCTGCCGTCTTTGGCCTCCTCCAGCACAGGAAAGTGAAATTTCTAGCGATTGAGAGACAGGTACTCGATCGGTGCCGTTATGGAAGATATTTCGATGGCTACATTAAAACTGGTATCTCTTCCTCCGCCACGATTGAGAGTGGTCGTACCGCTTTCGAGATATTCGATGGAGCTTCTACGTTAGGCAGGTATCTCTTCCTTCCGCTTCTCCACGATTGCTGAGAAAATTGTCGCAGGGAACTATGGTAAGAATTCGATTCATGGTTTCGAGAGAGGTCCTCACGCTGAGATCTAGAGACTATTATTCTACAAATGTTTGAGGTTCTTGGAAGGTGCGGCCGCAGCTCCGCGGCAAGTTCGCCCTGTTCGACACTTCATCACCGATAAGAAACGAGGGTGGGGTCGTTCTTCCATCAAACAGAGCAACCAAGCAGCAATTCGCAATGGCGACGAGCGAGCAAATGGAAGCGTACAGCCAGTTTTGGAGCCTCACACTGGGATTTGCAGCGCCCTTCGCTCTCAAGGCCGCAGTCAAGCTCGACATCTTCAACATCGTGTCCAAGTTCTCGTCGGAGCAAGGAGCCACTCTGGACGAGATCATTCAGGAGCTACGGATCAAGCACGATGCAGATAGCATCCAGGCCGAGAGGCTGTTCCGACTCCTCAGGTTTCTCGTCTTCAAGAAGGTGCTCGCTCTCAACGGAGCTCGCTATGGCCTCACTCCCATGTCCAGGCTGCTGGTCAGCCATGGCTCTAGCAGTGACGTCTTCGTGGGGGGCATTCTCTCCTTCTGCACGTCCGAAGTCACTCAGCGTTCGTGGCAACATGTAGATGCTGCCATCAAGCGGCCGGGCGACTCCAATGCTTTTGTGGAAGCTCATGGAATGGAACCTCAGGACTATGTGGCAGCGCATCCAGAGTTTTGGAAAGTTATCGAAGACTTCAGGCTGAGTATAAGCACGGCAACCTCTGCTACTGTTACGCGAGTCTACGATGGTTTCAAGAGCGTCAAGAGGCTTGTCGACGTTGGGGGTGACACGGGCTCGTTTCTGGCTCAGATTGTGCGGCTCTACCCGCACATCCAGGCTGTGAACTTCGATCTTCCTCGGGTCATTGCAAATGCTCCAGCATATCCAGGTACGAGTTTGTAATGATCTGTAGTTCTTCTTGGATCTTGCTGAAAACTCTATCAGGTGTGGAAAACGTTCCCGGAGATGCTATGGACTTCGTTCCACCTGGGGATGGCATTTTCTTGAAAGTGAGGGCATTAGTTTCTTTTCTATCTTACATCAGATGTGTTTGAGCGCAGAGTTTCTTACACATGTTTGCGGATGCTGATGCGGCAAAGATCGTCAAGAACTGTCACTCGGCCCTCGAATCAGATGGGAAAATCATCATTTGTGACATGGTCATGGACGAAGGCAAGGAGTTACACTTGCAGCTTGATATGATGTTCTTGTCGGGGAGCCAGCGGTACCAGAGAACGAAAACTGGATGGAAAAATTTGCTGGAATCATGTGGATTTGGAAGCGTGAGATTCTTTGAAGCAGATCCTTTCTCCATCACTGAGGCAATTAGACACTGATTGACGAGTATTGTACTTCTAAGCAAAACTTTGAAAATCCATTAGTATTCTATCTGCTCAAATGTGACAAATAAAGCAATCTTATTGTGTTTTATTAGGAGTATAGCAAGAAGAAATACTTCAAGGATATGGTGGGTGACTTGGATGTTTTGATTGAGTCTTCTAGAGAATAAAAGAAGAAAATAAAGATTGTGAAGTAAAATGTAAAAATTCTCTTCTTTAGAATGTGTATTAATAGGGTTGGTTATCAGCCTCAAACCAAAAACTTGTTTAAAATCATAAAATAAATTGTCATTATATTATTCTTGTTCTATAATGTGGTAAAACTTTTTTAATGCATATCAAGATTAATTGTAAGCCAACTCTAGAAAGAGGTAATTATTACAATAACAGTATATTTAAATTTTGTCCCATGATCACATATAAGATATACCCCCTCTTTAGAGATGTTAAAATTCTTCATTTCAGCATTGAATCTACAAATCCTTTTATTGTGCAGATTAGCTAGGGAATTAATCATTCATAAAGGAAGGACATACACATAAATACCCAAGAAGTATGATTTCAAATTTAGGGGTGAAAAATACCTTACTAAAGAATATATTATATTTTTAAATAGCCACTAATTAATTAATGGAAATCAAACTCATACCATTTACTCAAATACCATATATAAATGCCTCTCATCTCCACCAATGTGATTGTTTAGGATATAGGTTTGCTTAATGAAATAGTCTTTAATGGCTATTTTATTCCCATTTAAGGTTAATAGTATATCCAAATCTCATCCCATGATCACAATTTATAGAATAAATTTATAATCTATATCACACAATGCATAAATGTGTCATTTAAGTATTTATAGTGAATTCTAATCATGTGTCTTTATTGAAGTTTAGCTGGATTATATATAGCTAAAGTCTGGTGTAATTGGTGTTGACTAAAACAATATCTTACACCACAGTGGGAATTGATAATCCTTTAGTTTGCACTAGCATGATTCATAAAAGCATTAGCCCAAACATGATTGCACCTTTGTTTCTTATATACACCCCTTTGATTGGCATCGATGAGTGTTATGTACTTCTACACTGTCAACTTTGAAATTTCAAAATAAGTTGCAAAGTAACTTATAGTAGTTTTGGTCTTGAAGATTTTTAGTTGTATTCAAAGTGGGACTTCCAAAATCCCTATGCAAATAACAATTTATACATTTAGCTTGACAATGGATATTTGTACCTTACCTCATAAAGATAAGGTCTCACTCTCAACGTCAACAGGAGAGCCCAGGCCTGTTGACTGGACTTAACAGCACGGGCAAGCGTGGCAAAGTAATAAAAAAAGTGTGGTAGGACATCTTCTTCTAAGTAGGAGGGCCCACTTGGCCAATTCAGACAGTCGGATGCTATTTTCACACGAACAGCTTACCTTGTATGGAAGGCTGCCTGTAAGTTCATTGCTAGGAACAAAATCCAACCATAATATTTTATTAGAGTAACATAACACTTTATTAGAGTGATTTATTCCAACCATAATTCAGTTGTGTCGACTGGGTCGAGTTACAACTTGTCTCATTGCCAGATGCTGAGCTCTTGTGACTGGCATGAAGATCGGAGTCGATATGGCTTTGATGTCTTTGTCCCAACCGGTCGGCTCCCTGTATTCGAGGAAATTGTAACGGACCATTGATTCAAGACCAGACACAGACAGTGAATGGAAGGGGAGAACTCCATCCTCGGTAGCTGCCATGGCTCCCACCACATTCTTCCAGTCATCAGGCGTCCACGCAGCAGCTTTGACCATCTTGTTAGCTTTGCCCATATTGTTAGGATGAAAACCTTCTTCGACTAGGCACGTCGCTTCGTTCATGCACTGCTGCTTCGCCACCTCCCAGTTTTTGCAGACTTCACCAGGCTGTGAGCGTAGTGCCATGTGGAGAAGATCATACAGCAACATAATGGCTCCCCCGTAGTGAGCATAAACGTCATCCCAAATCGCAAGCACCTCCGCTTCAAGCCCCTCCCGGTTCAAGTCTGATTCCTGGAGGCCCTGCCTCACGAACTCTTTGGCCTCCTCTTCGTTGAAGTGACCAACACTTGCGCGGACGACCTTATGACCAAGGAAGGGTTCCATGTCACACAACCATTTCTTAAAGAAGTTTTCTGATGAAGCCAAAACCACGTTAGCTGCATTCTCCTGCTTAGAGATCCGCACCAGGAACCGCAATAGGTAATCCAGCTCCTGAACACCCCCTGCGGTTCTGGTCCAGCTAGCCAGAGCATCAGCTTCGTCGATGAATATCGTGGGAAATCCATTGAGGAAACCCGGCATGTCCATTCTCATGGCGGACGTGTACTCCTCTAAACCAGCCATCACCCTGCCGATGGGATCCTGCTTCGAAGACACGACATCGAGACCCAAACCAAGTCGCCGTAGCTTCGGCATCGAAAAGACTTTGAGACCCAGCTTTGCAGGCGCTTTTCCTTTGAGCTGAAGAGACTTTTCAAAACTGGCACCTAAGTTAATCCAAAACTTTGAGGGGTCGATGTTGCTCCACTCCCGCATGTCAACGAAGGCTGGAACACCAGGGTAGTCGCCGGCACGCTGCCTAGAACAGAACTCTTGAAGAAGCGCCGATTTGCCCGATTGCCTTGGCCCCGTCACAAGAACCATCTTACCCGGATGCCCGATGTCCACGGGAGTGAGGTGATTCCTTAGATCATTCAGCTCTGATGTTCGATTGTAAAACTTCCTGACCGCCAGATCATTCGGCTCTGATGTTCGATTGAAAAACTTCCTGAAAAACCTCCTGACCGCCATAACCGTAACCCTAAACTTAACCCTTAAATCAACAGGAATCTTTGGTTCTCCTCTGCACTACATCGAAAAACTTGTCGTTGTGTTGGAAGAGAAAGAAGCTGGTTTACCGTGTTCATGAGAGATGGAGGTTTGTTACTCTCCCTTTTGAGGGGATATGGCTGAAATGCGTCCGAGTAAAACTGGAGCAACGTTAAGGCCGAAATCCCCAACTAAAGCCAGCTAAAACTAGAAAGAGTGAGGCTTTTCATAAGACAGCACAAGAAATCGTAGATGATACCTTGATTGCTCCGAAGATCTCATCTTTCTTTCAGGTGTGAGAATTTCTTCCTCTCACCTGCGTGGGCAAGGCAAGAGAAGGGCCGGTGCCAGTCATGGAGAGAGAGCATGCAATGCACAAGTGCGACAAAGGCGTGGACGAGGGAGACAATGCGGTTGCTGTGAAGACACTACGATGGGAGAGCGAGAGAAATTTTCAAGTTCCCCCTTACCCCCAATTCTAGTGCCTATGTCTATTCCACCATACCCAAAAAAAACCCTAAAACAAACAAAGCAATGAAAATGCTAAAACGTTTTAAAGGCTTGTGATATGGTGTCTAGGTTTTTATAGAGTGGAATGTTTGAAGCAAGCATCAAGTTATCAAAGTGTATGAGCCTTGTCAGAAAGTTATCCCTGGAGGTTTTAGGGACTGATTGACATGGGAAGTCAAGAGGTTATTTCAGTTGATTTCTTTCTAGTTTTAGAGTTGGTTCCATTTTGTCCCTAGTGGATTTTGGCTTTAACACTGCTGTTAAGTTTTACTTAGATACAATTGTGCTCCCTTGGCATTGCTACTTCCTTTTTCTACAAGAATCAAGGACTCATTTGTCTTTTGCTTTGTCTAGATGGTTAGGCACCAGGTTAGAATAATAGGATAAGATAATAGGGTGTAAAAGATAGAATCCTAATAGTTTACATTTATGGTCCTTTAGGAAAGAGAATTAAGGTATGGTGAAGCTTTATTATCTTTTTGAAAGTTACTAAAATCTATAAAAAAAAGTAACTTTCTCACTAGTTTTCATGTAAACATCAGCTTACTTCAACAAATTTCTAATAAAATTTGTAGATGTCAAACCAGTTAGCAACACCACCCTTATTGCTCCGAGTACCACTTAGTTTACAAACCAATGATACATCCATGCTTGTAGGGATATAAGGAGAGAGCCAAAGGCCCAACTCCCTTTAGTAGAAATCAACCCTATTGAGAAGATTTAAACAACTATTATAAACTAATAGATGAAGTTATTTACATAAGCACACCCTTTTTAAAAAATGGGTCAACAAAAGAGAGGTGATGTGATTAGTCTATAATAATTATCCTTATGGCTATAAATTGAACCTATACATCAAAGTGCCAAATTTAGTTTACTAAAACTAACCTAAAACTAATGAACAAAACAAATTTTGGATTAAAAGAAATATATTATTTTATTGATTTGCAAGATTTATTACAAAGTGTTACAAAAGTAATCTTTTCACTTAATAAGATATTCCTTCATATGAGATCATCTTTGAAATCAGGAATCTAAAATAGTTTCAACTTCATACTCAAGTGCACCATCTACAACATCTGATAGTGGACAAATCTCCCCTTGATGAGCAATATCCATAGTGTACAGTGCCATGCAAGATGCCTTTGCCAACGAATCACTTTCATATAAAACCTGAACATCCTCTAACCAGTCTAAATTGATTGTTGACATTGTTTGAAATTACACTTGACAACTCAATGCATCTAGAACAACATTGTTTTTATCAAGTTTATAAATGATTTCAGTATTAAATTTAGCAAGTTTTTTTTGCCAATAAGCCTGCTTTAGCATAAGCTTTGGCTGCATTGCAAAGTAACTTAGTATGTTATTATTTGTATAAACCTTGGTATGTCCACCCAAATAATGTCTCCAATGTTTTAGTGCCGACACTATAACAAAGATCTTTTTCTTGTGTGTAGGCTATCTTTGTTGAGTTTCATCTAATTCTTGGAGTAAAATGCAATATGATAATTGCATTGCTTTAGCATAACACCAACCACATTATCACAATTTTATTGGAAGCAATACTTGCAAAATTATGAATAAACTTGCAATAGTATTTTGTCAAACCAAAAAAAGAATGAACATTTGATACAGTGGTTAGGATATCTTAGAACTTCACCACTTTCCACTTTCTTTAGATCCATCTCGACTATGCCATCACCAACTATATTCCCAAGAAATTTCACACGTAATTGACTAAAAGTGCATTTAATCTCCTTAATATATAATTTATTCTCTCATAACTTTTGAAACACCAACTCTAAGTGTTTTAAGTGATCCTCCAACTTTTCATTAAAGCCTAGAACATCATTGATATATAGAACAACAAATGTGTCCAAATAATCTCAAAATATTCTATCCATTATTGTATTGAATGTTACTATAACATTATATAACCCAAATAATATAACAAGGAGCTCATAAGACCCGTAACAAGTCTTAAAGGTTGTCTTCTCCACATCTTGATCTGCCACCCATATTTAATGATATTCACATAAAATACTTAACCTTTAAGAGTTAGTTAAACAAGTTATCAATACGAGGCAAACAATAATTGTTTTTGACTATGATCTTGTTAAGAGCCCAATAATTGATACATATACTCATAGTACCATCCTCTTTCATAACAAAAAAGACTAGTGTTTTATAAAGTGATTTACTTAGTCAAATATAACTTTTATAAAAAAGCTATATAAGTGTAGCGCACCTGAATTTGGAGCTGAACTCCAAGCCCGTTACGCTATGAAATAAAAGTCCAGTACAATCCCATTGTAAGCAACCAAAAGGAACAACTCAAGAGACGATCTATGGGGTTTAAATAGAGGGAAAAGGCCCATGAACAAGAGTGCACCCCCTTTTTCAATTGGTTAAGGGTCTTGGGATATTTGGGGTTAAGTGTCTTTGGGTTTGAATAGTATTGGGTTGGGTGACCTCCTGGGAAGTCTAAATTCAAGAACTTACATTTAGTATCAGAGAGGTCTTAGGTCTGACTTTGTTGGTTGGCTAAGGGAATCACACCACATGTTGATTGACATCTAGCTAGTCCAATTTGCTCCCGTTGGGCTCGACTCGAGGGTAGGGTGTCAATAGAGCGCATGAGGGCGTGAACTTGTAGAGAAGCGTGGTGGATTGTAAATAACCAAAGAGAACGACTCGAGAGACGATCCATGGGGTTCAAATATAAAAGGAAAAGGCCTATGAACAAAAGTGCACTCCCTTTTCCAATTGGTTAAGGGTTTTGGGATATTTGGGGTTAAGTGTCCTTGGGTTTGAATAGTACTAGGCTGGGTGACCTCCTGGGAAGTCCAAATTCAAGAGCTTACACCCACGAGCACCAGCTCCTTATATTTAGCACCTGCACGCAAAATGATATCAGACGGAGTCTGGCACAATTTTGGCATACCGATGGCCCAATGCAAGGAGGAGGGTACCCCACGGACTAAAGCAGCATGGAGCTTGAGCTTAGACCTAAGCAGGACGCAGAACAAGGAGCGATACAACCCAGCGAGAGCCAAATTAATATCTCAGGTTAAACATGCATTCCAACCACTATCCCTACTATACATTTGGAACCCCCTACAACCCCCCCACCCCCCCTTCCCCTTGAGGAACACACACTTTGGGCTTTCACCCCAAGCCTCCCTTAGTACCAGGAGTTAGTCTCTGGGACAAGCTCAAAACTTACTAAATGTGGAATGTCTCTAGATTGCAAATTTGGATATGGGACAAACACTATTATGTTCAGACTGATCTCTACATTCCGTAGATATGCTAAATGAGTGAATCTAGACACTTTCTATAAATAGCATTTGGAACCGAAATGAGACTAACACAAAGGGCATGATAGAGAAGGTGTTTAGTATACACGGTAAGCTACCATCTGGCGATATTGAGGGACTAGTCTCAATACGCAAGGGTTTTTGCCAAGCTAGTGCAAGATAAAGCAAAAGAGAACTAACAAGTCGAGCCAAGTATGCTTGGCTAAATAGACACTTAGGAATTCCTTTCTTATGCTCATCCAGCCAAGTACAAATGCTAAGTTTAGTTTACTAACATTGGGACAAGAGGGGCTAATAAAGGGAACCAACAGTACCAACCTTCTGCTGTCATGGCAATAAGGAAAGAATGTTCATAAAGACTGGCTAACAAGTATCTTTTGATACCCGAAGTCACATTTACGACACTCTCCCCCCCCTTGGGGAAGATCGATGTCCTCGTCGATGCATACCCAAGTCTAGCAAACCATCAAAGAAACAATTCCCGAAAGTTAACGGAAAGCACACTATGTGGGAAATACACTGACTTAAATGAGTTATGGAACGACCTCTCCTCTACATATAAAGACGTTAATACTCAAACACCCTCCGGCCATCACTGACAAGGAAATGACTAATAGAGTTAGCCACCCTTGCTACTCCAAGTACCACTCAACTTACAAAGGAATGATACATCCCTGCCCATAGGGACATAAAGAGAAGGCCAAAGGCCCAATTTCCCCTAAGCAAGAAATCAACCCTGTTGGGAAGATTTAGATAACTATTATAAACTGGCAAATTAAGTTGTTTACACGACCATGCCCCTTTTTCAAAAATAAGTCATTGAGAGAGAGGCGAGGACTTGTGATCAGTCTATAATAATTATCCCCATGGTTATGGATTGGACCCATGCACGAAAGTGCGAAATCAGCCTACCAAAACTGACCTAAGTACTAACAAAAGAAAGAAACAAAACTTGGATTTATAGAACTATATTACTTTATTAATTTACAAAATTTATTATAAGATTTACAAAAGCTAATCTTTATTACAATTCTCATACTCCATGACAAGCTCATGAGCATGTGCAAGATTCCTAAAAGGCTCCCAAGTTGATTTACAAGAAAGGTAACCTTTCCACTTAACTAGATACTCTTGATGTTTAACACATTTAAACTAGCGTGTACCCAAAATAGTTTCCACTTCATATTCAAGTTTGTCATCCACAACTTCTGGTGGTGGATGAATCTCCACTTGACGTGCATCATCTATAGTGTAAGGAGCTAAGAGATTGGCATGAAATACATTATGAACATTGGACATCTCCACAGGAAGATCCAACTGATAGGATACATTACCAATGCGCCTAAACACCTGATAGGGTCCAACATATCTCGGTAACAGCTTCCGAGATAAAGATCCCTTAATGTTCAAGTTCCAAGAAGATAGCCACACTTGATCTCCCACTTGATAGGATACATCTTGACGATGCTGATCCTTATCACGTCGATACCTATCTTGAGCTTTGCCCATCGCCTCAGTAGCTCTAGACCAACCTTGGCGTAGTTGCTCTGCATAAGTCTCAACGGCTGAGACCAACACTTCGAACATTGATTTCGGTACAACAATCTGTTGAGGAACCCCACCAACATTCCCTTGCAGCATCTCCCATGGAAAACAGCCAATAATGCTGTGAAATGTGTTGTTATAAAAGATTTCTACTCTCTAAATGCTCAACCCAGTCACGTTGGTCTGCCGTGACATAGTACTGCAGATAATCCTCAACTTGAGCATTCACACGTTTGGTCTACCCATCAGTTTGAGGATGATAAGCTGTACTAAACTTCAACTTGGTACTGAATAACTGGAATAGTGTGCCCCAAAACTTCCCCATAAATCTCGAATTTCTATCTGAGATCATCTCTTCAGGAAGACCACGAAACCGCACTACTTCATGGAAAAAGAGCTTTGCTGCTTGTTTCGCATTCACTATTCCCACAGTTGGAATGAAGTGTGCAATCTTCGACAGCCGATCCACAACCACCATCAAAGTATCATA
>NW_003314281.1:2030840-2068424 GCF_000143415.4 Selaginella moellendorffii | reverse complement strand
CCCTTCTCTAAGTCAATCCCACTACTCCTTCTCGAGTAGTCTCAATTTCCATCGATATAACCTTTGCACTTTGGAACTTTGAATTTTGACTTCTTGGAGTCAATTTCCTAGGTGTCTCCGACACCTTGCCTTGCACCTTTTGTGCAACTCCACTTCCCATCCTAGGAAGTTCTCTACTCGAGGGCACCATCATCCTCTCTTCTATTTCGTGCCAAAGTTCCAGTTATCATACTTTGTGCTAGGGCTGTTCATGGCCCTATCATTTGGCTACCTTACCGCTCCCTCCCTTGGAGCTTCCACTTTCGCCAAATCGGAGCATTTCGGAATCCCTCCTTGGAAACACACTTCCTTTCCCGCAACTTGTTAGTGTCCAACACATTAGTGTTCCTCGCCTAACTTTGTCACTTGGATTCCTTCCAAGGGATTCCACGGCCCTATCTTGGCCACTCATCTTTTGCTCCTATCCGTTGATTGTTGCACCAAGCAACATCGAATCTCTACCTCCCTCCTTGAGGTATTGTTTCGGTTCCATAGCAAAGACTCTTCTTTGCCAAGTCCGGAGGACGTTCACCCCTAGTACGTCTCTTTAGCATCTTCTGCTATGGGCTCTATCCACGGCCCAACTTCGTGACCCTCCCATGGGTCTTTTATAGAGACTACTTTCCTCGGACTCACTATGCCATCGCACGGACATAGTTTATTTCCCTTAGGTGCTCTTCCCACTTGGTTATCACGACCAAGCCACACCACCTTAAACAGTTCAATTTCAACATTTTGAACCAGGAACTTCATTCCTTAGCCAACCAAGGACCTTGTCCTTATCTGGCCATAAGATCACCTAGTGATCTCACCTTGGCACCTTAACAGAGTTGCCAAGAGGTACTTGGTTTTCTAGACCTCCAAGTTGTTGACTATAACCCCGGGGGCATCCCCCACACTTGGCGGTGCACCCAAGCTAGCCCTTACGGCCAAGGGTTCATAGCAACTGAGATTAGGTGTCCCCATCTCACTCACCACGACCTTGGTGCCACTTGCACCAAAGTGTTCAAGTTAGATATGCTGAGCTTTCACACTAAGCAATCTAACCGTGCATCACGACTCCGAGGCATCCCTCGCTTGGCGGTGTGCCCAAACCAGTCTCCCCACTGAGAGTCCATGACCACCGAAATATGAGTGTCCTCATATTCCAAACCATCACCACGCCCTAGTGATTTGGGACTCGAACCCAAGCAGTAGAGGGTCGGGACTCGAACCCAACCTCCGTATATGCATCTACGGACGGCATCACACTAGATGCCTGGTGTGACTCCCCACACCGGTGCACCAACCTATTTTTAAAGCGCGCTACAGATCACAGCTTAGGAACCTAGTTCCTCCACACTGCCAAGTCCTCTCACTTGACATGTCTGTGATCATGCATGGACTCCTCCATGCTCGGCCCCATGGCCCACCCTTTTTGAAGTTATCACCTTCAACTAGGGTCTTTGTTCCCCCGACGTGCCAATCTCACTTGGCAAGTTCTCCGACCATTGTAACATGGTTCCTGCATAAGCGTGAAAGTCCTTGACCATCAACTTTTGTTCAAAGCCCTCTCTTTGAACACTCGGGAACTACTTCCCTAACCTTGATAACCTTGCCTCATGGCAAGCTTCAAGACCACGCTTCTGCTGCGCCACTCTGATTTCGCGCGTTCCATGAACCATTTACACTTGGCCTTTCTAGGTACTATGCTACCTAGAATCGTCTTTGGGAACCTTGAAGGAACTTTGTCCCTCAGCTTGCTAAGGCCTCCCCTTTCGCAAGCTTTATAGTTGCCATATAGTCTAACATGGACAATTCCATATTTTAGACTCTCTATGGCATCACGGTTGTTAGCAACAACATCCTCGAGCACCCTCTTGATTCTCCAGTCCCAGCTGGCATAACCAACCTTGGTTATGCCCTTTGATTCCTATGGTTCGGTTCTATCCCTTTACTTCTTGCTTTTTGGCTTCACACCTTTCCTTTGGTCATTCTCCTCCAGACCAGGAGGATAGCTTTGCACTTTCTATCATGCCTTAGCAAGTATTCTTAGGGATGAACCTACCCAATAACCTAGGGAGTGGTTCCTCAATCCGGGTATGCTCACCTTATAATCCAACACACTGGGATTACATTGTTGCTTATGGGCCTTTACATGCCCATCACTAGCCTTGCCAAAATTCCATTTTTGGCTTTGTCCAACTCGGGTAGACAGTCCTCTCCTGTCTCCGCAACCTTGGACATTTGGATAGCACCTTCTATCCATCATTCGCTAGGGACTTAGTCCCTTGGGCTTTATCCATTACCCTCGCGACATCAAACACCACCTTCTGGTGTTCTAGAGTGTTCGGGTGTCCCAATGATGGCTTTCTTGACAATGAGTATTTCCTTTTATGACATTGACCTACTATATCGCAACACAAGTAACTTATCCCCCGTAAGGGTATATCCGACTTCCCTATGCTAGAAGTCTTGGGTAGCTACCTTCTACCCGTTTAACCAGTTATTTTGCACCTCTTGCTTAGTTTCCTCATAATTGTCAAGTCCTACAACTCATTGCTTGGTGCTTGCACACCTCCATCATTATCTGGGTCACCGCACTCCAACTATATGCTCTGCCGCTTAGGCTATGCCATTCCCATTTCCATTGGGATTCCTTTGGCAAGGGGTTCTCATGAACCCACCAACATAGCCTCAAGGTATCACATCTTGGCACATTTGGTGTCTTCACACCATCAACTCCACGAGCCTACCTCTATGACACTTCCCCTTCGTGTTTAAGTCTTTGCCAAGACCAACACCGCTCTTTCTCATGCCAACCATCCGTTAGCACTACACCATAGAGGTCACACACAACTTTGTGTCAAAGTTGTTTTCTTCTGGAAACACCTTTCCCATAACTTTAGCATGGCACATTTTGCCATCGATAAGATACTCTCTATTCTCATCCTTGAATCTTATGATCCCCCCCCCCCCCCATCCTTTGTGGGGTACAACACACCTCAGTCCAAATGCTTCCATCAGTCCTTTTAGGACCATCCCTTGACTCTACTTGAGTCATCCAGCAGTTTTGGACTTGGTTAATCCACCGACCCGTAAGGTCCTACTTGTGAGGCACTAGCTCACTGGAATACACTTCTTGCATTCCTGTCCTACTCAAAAGGACTATTTTCACAAGTGTTACTCCGACACTTGATTTTGTTCTCTGGGGGCAACTTTTGCCCCTTAGGACTACTTGTCCATGCGATGGGAATACCACTCATCTCTAAGTACACCCCCCAACTCCTTGGGTTGTTCCAGCATTTATTAAAGGTAGCCCCGGCTACCATTTCAAGGACTTGAGTCCTCTTCCGTATTTGACCTTCCACGGTCATTACCTTTGGTCTCACATTCATGAGCACCAACCTCAACTATATGAGGAAAACCTTGCACTGTTCCCAAGATCCCAAAATCGTTCCATTATTGACCCTTTTCTATCCACCACCTCGTCTACAAGTTCACACATGAACTGTAATGGAGAGCCATGTCTTCCCGACTTGCTACTCCTCAAGGATAGGCCCACTCCTTGGACCTTCCGATGCCAACACTAGTGGTGATATACTTGAGCACCAATAAAAGTCACACTAAGGAACAGCTCTGATACCAAATTGTAAGCGACTAAAATTTCCATTCTACTTTAGTCACTTAACCACACCTCCGACCACTTGGAGGAGTCTCATTCACAACCTCCATAAGTCCAATCCAGGACTTGGGACTTGCTAGCCCCGAGAATGGCATCCATGCCACTCAACATTTGCACTTGGTCCAAGTGCTCCACGTGTCCGATCCCATGACCGACACTCAAAGGTACCACCGACATAGCAGCCCGTTACGCTAAGGCCATGCCCAATCACCTTTGCCACACTGGTAGTCCAATACCACTTGCATCACAGTCTTGGCTCTCCAAGACTAGGCAAACCATCCATGAGTGGTCATCTCAGATCCACTCCTTAGCATCCTTAGGATGCCCACCGACAAGGAGATAGCCTTCCCCAATATCCCTCTGTCAGTCCCCACTAAGTCCCTTTCTGCCCCTGGTCGTGTTTGCCAACACTGCCACTGGATCGAGACCCACAGGCCCGACCACTAAGTCCCACAGTCCTTTGGGACTTCCTCACCACACGACTGTGTCCTTGGTCACTACCCCAGAGGACTGCTCCTCTTCCTTTCCACAGTCTGGGCCTTTGGGACAACATTTCAGAACACCGTGGCCTTACGCGAGCCACCTGGGTACTCTCCTCGCCTTCTGCCCTTGGGTGCTCTAGCCATGGGCTTAGAGCGGGTTCCGTTGAGCCACACCAGGTATCCAAGTAGGTAGTGCCACCCACACTTGGATTGGGAGCATCGCCCAGTCGATCTCCCGGGGGAACTAGAGCCGGCTCTTGAACACTTCACCAAGCTACCCCACTTGTCAGTCCGTGTTCACTCTAGTCTTGGACTTCCCAGTGGGCAGCTCATCACCCAACACTGGGTCCGGCCTTCCTGGGCCAAACTGGCCTTTCCTGGCCAAACTGGCTCCACTGCAGTCCTCCCCCTACTATACTTTTGGAGCTCACCAAACCCCCCAGGGTCTGGGAGACGAACGCTTTGGGCTTTCACCCTCTCAGGCTCCGGACTCGGACTCGGACTCGGATTCGGACTCGGACTCGGACTCGGATTCGGACTCGGACTCGGGCTCGGGCTCGGTCTTGGCCTCGGCCTCGGTCTCGGTCTCGGTCCCGATCTCGGTCTCGGTCTCGGTCTCGGTCCCGGTCTCGGTTCCGGTCTCGGTTGTAAGCCACAAATTTTTCCTTTCCAATTTGCCAGCTTACCTCGCCTATCCGACCAACTCCGCCTTGGCTTGTGCTAAGTTCCCTCGCCAAGGTTCTCGCCTATGGTGCCAGCTACTACTTGGTTTCAGCTACTTACTGCACGAGCAACGAAGTGTTAGCCATCCATCTACGGATTCCCAAATCTCTCCCAATCCCCCTCCCCGGGTTAGACTGGATTTAAGGTTCGGCTACACTCCCCGCAGGCACAAGCAGCCAAGCACACCAAGCCTCCAGATTCCTAACACCCCAAGGTACCACAAGGCTTGATCATGGGACCCTCTAAATCCCAAGCCTTGGGTGCAGCACTTGCTTCGGGACGTCGGGGCGAAACACCGTGGCCTAACGGCCCGGTATGGGTACCTCTACCCCCCCACTTCCATCCCGAAGGAAAGGCCCAAGCCCCCGGAAGGGCGAGGACCAATGAGCCACAAGGTACTCAAGTGGGGCACCACTCCACCTGAGCCGGGAGCACCGCAATCGGTTTCCCTTTCGGGAGTGGGAGCTGCTCTTGAGCACTTCCTTGGATGGCCCCTCCGGCTCCAGCCAAGTCCATGCTCACTCCCACCCAAGGCCCCTCGGTCCCAGTCCCAACCTCAAGTCGGTTTGGAAGCCCAACTGGAGAGTCCCTTCTAAACTGGTTCCTGGACCTCACTATCCCTACTATACTTTTGGAACCCCCTGCAGCCCCCCCCCCCTGGGAGACGCACGCTTTGGGCTTTCACCCCTTGACCCGTATTAGTATTTGGACTTAGTCTCTGGCTCGATCTCGGACCCGATTTCGGATCCGACTTCGGATTCGGGTTCGGACTCGATCACGGACTCGATCTCGGACCCGACCTCGGACCCGACCTCGGACTCGACCTCGGACTCGGTCTCGGACCCGATTTCGGATCCGGACTCCGTCTCGAACTCGGTCTCGAACTCGGACTCGAACTCGGTCCCCGAGTCGGTCTCGGACTCGATTCCGGACTCTATCTCGAACTCGGTCCTAGAGTCGGTCTTGGACTCGATCCTCGACTTGGTCCCATCCGATGAACTCTTTGTCATTTCGGTCAAGCTTTTTGGGGATCCTTTAGCCTACGACATCTCGGGGAGTCGGTTCCTTACAACTCCACCACCCATAGAAGAAGTTCGATGCCCACATCGAACGTCTCGTTTTATCCTACGACTTGTTGTCCATGTCTCCGGGGGCATCCCCCCACTTAGCGGTGTGCCTAAGTTAGCCTCCCCGGCCAAGAGCCCATGACAACGGAATATAGGTGTCCCTATATTCCTCACTTCACCACGCCCTAGTATAGGGTCGGGACTTGAACCCAGCCTTGCTTTACTAGGGGGTTGGGACTCGAACCCAACCTCCGTAGAATACGTCTACGGATTCGACATCCCCGCGGGGAGTCGGGCGTAGTGCCCTACGCCTGGTCGACCTATCCAACCCATGCTAATTAGCTTACCTTTGGCGCGCCTTCGGGTCCCAACATATGCCATTAGCTCAACTTTGCAAACTGATATTTTTAATTGAATTTTGCATAAGTACATAGAGTTCTGCCTTGCAGAAATTCCTCCACTAGATCTCGCGCGTTCGCTAGGTTCTCCTCCGGTTCCCATGTTGCTTCGCAGTGTGGAAATCCTTTCCACTTCACATGGAACTCTCTCACCTCGCGTCCTTGTCGCTTGCTCTTGCGCGCATTGAGGATGGCCTCGACTTCGTATTCCTCTTCCCCTTGGATAACCTCAGGTAAAGGTCTCACTTGGTCCTTGCGAAGCGGATCCTCAAAGTACGGCTTGAGTAAGTTCACGTGGAACACTGGGTGCATCTTCCCCATCTCTCGAGGAAGTCGGAGTCGGTAAGCCACTTTACCGATTCGTGCCTCAATCTCGTAAGGCCCCGCGAACCTGCTTAAGGAACTCAAGATCAATTCATTTACGGGAATACATGCATCTTTACCTTTGGGTCAACTTTCGACTGATCCCACTTGGTAGTCTGAGGTTCTTGGTGTTCAGCCACACCTTCTCCCCAGCTTGGAACTCTACATCCCGACGCTTCTGGTTCGCGTATTTGGTTTGCCTTTGTTGAGCCCGTTCCAAGGAATCCCTCACTAGATTCCAAATGCTGAGTCTTTCCGCCGTGAATGCCTCCACCGCGGGCAACTCTCCATGATACTCGGCCACGCCGAGTTCCACAGGACCTTCAATAGCTCGCCCATTGATGACTTCCCATGGACTCACCCCGATACTCGAATGTGGTGAGTTGTTATAACACATTTCCGCAAGTCCCAAATGACTTACCCAATCGGTCTGGTCTCCCGAGACATAGCATCGCAAATAATCCTCCAGCTGCCTATTCACCCTTTCCGTTTGTCCGTCTGTCAAGAAGTGTTAGTGCCAACAACTTGACTCAATACCCCATACCTGTCTGTGGGTGATAGGCTGTGCTGAATTTCAACTTGGTGCGATACTGTTCCAGGAGAGTCCTCCAGAACCTACTGGTGAAGATCTTATCTCGATCTGAGATAATCTCTTCCGGCCTTCCCCGCACTCGAACCACTTGTTCGAAGAACAGCTTCGCCACACCTTCCGCATCCACATTTCCGTTGTGGTGGGTATGAAATGTGCCATTTTCGAAAATCGGTCCACCACCACGAATATCGCATCAAACCCCTCGCTTGGGGGGAGTCCCGTGATGAAGTCCATCGTAAGACATTTCCACGGGCGATCTGGAATGGGGATGCTTTGCAACAAGCCCCCACTAGCCTTAGTCACGGCTTTTACCTGCTGACATGTTGGGCATGTCTTTACATAGTCTTGGATGTCCTTAGCCATATCTGGCCAATGGTACTTCCTTTTGAGTAAGCCCATTGTCTTGGGCACTCCGCCGTGTCCCGCAAGAGGTCCGTCATGACACTCTTCTAAGGCCACCTTCCTTAGTTCCCCTTCTGGAACATACACCCTCGTTTGCTTGTAATAGATGAGTCCGTTGCGTTCCGCATAGCCCGTTTTCTCTTCCGTTGGCAGCTCACCCCTCTGGTGAGCTTCCCGCGCCTCTAGATTCCTCAGCAACACTTCTTGTGCTAGACCATCGTTCTCATATGCTGTCCGCACATCGTCCCAGAAGGTTGCTGTTGCGCTGGATATTGCCAACCTCAAGCTCGCTTTTCGACTTAGCGCATCCGCCACGATGTTGCTCTTCCCAGGCTTGTACAGAATCTCGCAATCAAACTCAGCCAAGGCATTGGCCCACCGACCTTGTTTCCCTTTTAGGTCGGGCTGTGACAAGAAGTGTTTCGTTGCCACATTGTCCGTGTAAACCTTGAAGTGTCTCCCAAGGTAGTGTCGCCACTCCTTGAGTGCCTTGACCACCGCAAACAATTCCTTCTCGTGGGCAGGCCACTTCCGTTGAGCCTTGTCCAGCTTCTTCGAGAAGAACGCTACCGGATGGTTGTCCTGCTTCAAAACTGCGCCCAACGCAAAGTCCGAAGCATCCGTTTCTACCTCAAAGTCCTTACCAAAGTCTGGTAATGCCAATACGGGAGCCTTCCTCAACTTCCCTTTGAGGTGGACGAATGCCGCCTCGCATTCTGCTGTCCATACCATCTTCCCTTTTCCTGTTTGGTCCGTTAAGGGCAGGGCTACTCTCGAATAGTGTCTGATAAACTTTCGATAGTAGTTGCATAGCCCCAGGAACGCCCTCAACTCATGTACATTCGATGGTCGCTCCCATTCCTGGATCGCTTGGACCTTCTCCGGGTCCACCTTGAGCCCGTCCTGGCCCACCACATGCCCGAGAAACTTTACCTCTTGTTGAGCAAAGTCACATTTGCTCTCTTTAGCATACAGTTTGTGTTCCCTTAGTTTCTCAAACACCTTCGCCAAGTGTTCGGCATGCTCCTCTAGCGTCTCGCTATAGATCAGGATGTCGTCAATATAGACGACCACGAAGTGATCCAGATAGGGTACAAAGATGTGGTTCATCAACGCCGAAAACGTTGCCGGCGCATTGCAGAGCCCAAAGGGCATCACTAGAAACTCAAAGCTCCCATACCTTGTTCGACAGGTTGTCTTCTCGACATCTTCCTCAGCTACCCTGATCTGGTAGTATCCTGACCTTAGGTCAATCCTCGAGAAGTATTTTGCCTTTCCCAACCTATCGAACAGGTCCTCAATCCTTGGCAAAGGGTACTTGTTCTTCTTGGTATACTTGTTGAGCAACCGGTAATCTATGCACATGCGCATAGATCCATCTTTCTTTTTCACAAATAATACCGGCGCCCCATACGGCGACTTGCTCAACCTAATATACCCTTTGTCCACCAACTCCTCTAGTTGGCACTTGAGCTCCTTGAGTTCCTTTTCGTTCAAACGATAGGGTGGACGAACCACTGCCTCAGCGCCCTCGACCAGCTCAATCTTATGTTCTATCGGTCGTGCGGGGGGCAACCCCGCCGGTAGCTCCTCCGGCATGGTATCCTGGAATTGGTCCAACACTCGCTGGATCACTAAAGGCACTTCTCCCGTTCTTGTCTTTTTGTCACTCTTCACCGAGAGTAAGCACAAAAAGGCTGCCTTAGTCCTTTAGTGAGTTGTCCTCTCGTGGACACCAGGTTTAAGCAGGATTCTTTGGCCTTGCTTTGCCCTACCTTTAGATCCTGGGCTTCCACCCTAGATCTTCTTCCTTGGGCATTCGCCAGTACCACAAGGTTTCTACCTTGACCATGCAGGGCTACCACGAATCGATTGAACCAGTCTATTCCGAAGATCACGTCAAATCCCGCCATGTCCAACACGGTGAAATCCATGTCCACCTTCCAAGTCCCCACTTCGACTCTCGCTTGTCGAAGTACCTCATCGGTGCTTTGGCTACCTTGAACAAACTCTATAGTCCTTGGTTCGCCTAGCCGCTGCACCGTTAGTCCGGCTTGCCGGACTATGTTTGCAGCCACAAAATTATCCGAAGCACCCGTGTCAATAAGGATCTTAACAACGCTACCTCCGAGCTTCCCTCGGAGGGCTAGTAGATGTCGCGAACGACTCTCTACCAAAGTTGCTCGTGTAATGAGTAACTTTGAGTTAGGGACTGGATCACATACCTCATTTTGGACTTCACCCGACTTGATGGCCATATTGGCTCTGGCCTTCTTCGGGTAGGGACATTCCCTCGAAAAGTGTCCCGCTTCACCGCAGTTGTAGCATACGTTGTTTCCCACGCTGCTATATGACTTGACCTTCTTATCCGTGGGTTTGTCTCTTTTCGCTTGACTCCCCCACGTACTTGCTCGCTGGCCACCGGATTTGCCTTTCCGGAATCCCGAGGACTCATTCTTAGAGAAACTCTTCTTGAATTTCCCCCTGCTATATGTTCCCCTCGGTTTGGCCCCTTTGTGAAACGTGGATCCCGACCCCGTCGTGTTCCCCTTTCGCAGGTTATCGTTGAAATGCACCTTGATGGCCGCATCCAACGCTTCCTTGTAGTTGGTCGGGTTCCAGCGCATCACCTCACCGCGAGCCCAGGTTTGCAAACCTGATATAAAGGCATGGAACGCATCCATATCCCCCATGTCCGTGACAAGTATCCTCTTTGCCATGAACCCATTCACATATTCCTGGATGGTTCCAGTCTGCTTCAGCCTACTCAGCTCATCTCTCAGATGCAGAGTGGCATTCGGAGGAACGTATGTTGCGCGGATCCTCGCCTTCATCATTTCCCAAGTGGCCACCGGTCCTTCGTTGGCCTCCGTTGTTCTCCACCAAGACTTGGCATTATCTGCCAAGTATGGTTTTGCACATGGGACCTTCTCCGAGCTCGGTAATCGCAACGCTCGGAAGTAGTCCTCCATATCGTAAAACCAATCCTCCACCACCTTATAGTCGTTCACTCCCTTGAAGACCGGTGGGGGCTTCGGTTTGTACTTGGGAACTGCCTGAGGGACTGATTCCACTTCGGTCTGTTCGACCTTGTCTGGTTTTGCCTCAGTCCCTGCCGAAGGGTCCGCACCTTCTGCGCTGCCAGCATCCGCAGTCTTTCGCTTTTTCTTCCGCTTCTCGTCACGCTTTAGCTTGCGTACGAGAGTCTCTAGCAGGGCATTGGTCTGTGCCAATTGTCCTTCTAGAACATCCAATCGAGCCTTGGACGACCGAACCTCACCACCAGACTCCTGTTTGGAAGTTGCCTCACTGGAGTCCTCCTCATGCAAGGATTCCTCATCCATCGCCTCCTGTTCGACAGGAGGCTCCAGCTCTGGAGGAGGTTCCGTCTCCGCCTGGGTTCGCTTACGTCCTGCCCTTGCCATCTCCCAGCAATCCGCCTCTATCCTTCGCTAGAACTGAGGAAGAGGCTCCGATACCAAATTGTAAGCCACAAATTTTTCCTTTCCAATTTGCCAGCTTACCTCGCCTATCCGACCAACTCCGCCTTGGCTTGTGCTAAGTTCCCTCGCCAAGGTTCTCGCCTATGGTGCCAGCTCCTACTTGGTTTCAGCTACTTACTGCACGAGCAACGGAGTGTTAGCCATCCATCTACGGATTCCCAAATCTCTCCCAATCCCCCTCCCCGGGTTAGACTGGACTTAAGGTTCGGCTACACTCCCCGCAGGCACAAGCAGCCAAGCACACCAAGCCTCCAGATTCCTAACACCCCAAGGTACCACAAGGCTTGATCATGGGACCCTCTAAATCCCAAGCCTTGGGTGCAGCACTTGCTTCGGGACGTCGGGGCGAAACACCGTGGCCTAACGGCCCGGTATGGGTACCTCTACCCCCCCACTTCCATCCCGAAGGAAAGGCCCAAGCCCCCGGAAGGGCGAGGACCAATGAGCCACAAGGTACTCAAGTGGGGCACCACTCCACCTGGGCCGGGAGCACCGCAATCGGTTTCCCTTTCGGGAGTGGGAGCTGCTCTTGAGCACTTCCTTGGATGGCCCCTCCGGCACCAGCCAAGTCCATGCTCACTCCCACCCAAGGCCCCTCGGTCCCAGTCCCAACCTCAAGTCGGTTTGGAAGCCCAACTGGAGAGTCCCTTCTAAACTGGTTCCTGGACCTCACTATCCCTACTATACTTTTGGAACCCCCTGCAGCCCCCCCCCCCTGGGAGACGCACGCTTTGGGCTTTCACCCCTTGACCCGTATTAGTATTTGGACTTAGTCTCTGGCTCGATCTCGGACCCGATTTCGGATCCGACTTCGGATTCGGGTTCGGACTCGATCACGGACTCGATCTCGGACCCGACCTCGGACCCGACCTCGGACTCGACCTCGGACTCGGTCTCGGACCCGATTTCGGATCCGGACTCCGTCTCGAACTCGGTCTCGAACTCGGACTCGAACTCGGTCCCCGAGTCGGTCTCGGACTCGATTCCGGACTCTATCTCGAACTCGGTCCTAGAGTCGGTCTTGGACTCGATCCTCGACTTGGTCCCATCCGATGAACTCTTTGTCATTTCGGTCAAGCTTTTTGGGGATCCTTTAGCCTACGACATCTCGGGGAGTCGGTTCCTTACAGTAATCTCCGAATATTCTATCCATCATAGTGCTAAATGTTGCCAGAGTATTGCATAACCCAAATGGCATGATCAGGAACTCATAAGATCCATACCAAGTCTTAAAGGCTATCTTCTCCAAATCCTGATCTGCCACCTGTATCTAATGATACCCGGACTGCAAATCAAGTCGTGTAAAATACTTAGCCTTTAAGAGTTGATCAAACAAGTCATCAATGCGAGGCAAAAGATAATTGTTTTTGACCGTGATCTTGTTGAGTGCCCAATAGTCGATACACATCCTCATCGTTCCATCATTTTTCATAATAAAAAGGATGGTGCTCCATAAAGTGACTTGCTTGGTCGGATATGACTTTTATCAAGAAGTTCTGTGAGTTGCTTCTTGAGTTCAGCCATCTCCTTGATGTTCAAACGATACAGAGATTTCGTAGGTGGTTTAGAACCCAGAATAACCTCGATCTGATGATCAACCTCACAGCTAGGAGGTAGCCCTGATGGCAAATCCTTCAAGAAGATATCTTGATTCCGCGCTAACAACTCCAATATCTTCTTTGGTATAGGATCAACTCCATCACCAATTCGAACTAAGTCACCCACACTCTTAGATTCCATCACTTGAACCCAAAAGGTTCAACATCCCTTCTTAGTTGCTTTTTGAGCGGCTCTCGCAATCAGAAACTTTGCATCCCAATCCTTTAAGGAGTGCTTTTGCAACTGGAAGGACACATCGGGATGTCCTTCTGACTTCAAAGTGATACGACTTTGTTCAGCACCATAAATTCTTTTTATATATTTGTTGAAGAAGTCCATACCAAACACCATCTGAAAATCTGGTATCTTCAACGCTACCAAGTCCACTCTTTCTTTCCACTTGGATATTTTTATTGGAACATCACTCACAAATTTTCTAGCTACTTGCCCACCTTCCCCAAACCGAAAGTGCATAGGTGACATTTGTTTAGCATTCAATCCTAACAACTTAACTAAGTCTTCGGATATCACGCTGTGTGTAGCTCCTGTGTCAATTATCACTCGGATTCGGTGTTTACGGACAAAGCCTACTAGATACATGTAGCGTATGTGATCATGGGATGAGATTTGGATATACTGTCACCGTGGATCCTTGGAACCTTGGGAGATAAATGGGGATAAAATAGCCACTAAGGGCTCTCTCATCAAGCAATTGCCCCTTTTTTAGTTGGCTTAAGGGGAGAGAGATAAGGTGCGCTACAGTTGGTATCAAAGAGCAAATGGCACGGATTCGATTCCCATTGATTAGTGGCTACTTAAAAGTATAATATACCCTTGAGCAAGGTATATTCCTACCCCTAAATTTGAAATCGTATGTATTGGGCATCCATGCGTATGTCCTTCCTCTTGTGTGGAGTATCCACGGACGAAGGTATCCACTGTGGGACTGTGGTACGGGTGGATGACTAGTTGCCTCACATGGAATAGCTGGTCTACACAATGGAAGGATTGGTAGATTGAGTGCGGAAATGGAGGTGTTGGTTCCCCTTGGCTCAGTAGGGGTTGTTAGTCAATAGTCAATGAGGACATTGACATCTCTGAAGGGGGGGTGAGTGTAGCGCATGTGATCATGGGATGAGATTTGGATATACTGTCACCATGGATCCTTGGAACCTTGGGAGATAAATGGGGATAAAATAGCCACTAAGGGCTCTCTCATCAAGCAATTGCCCCTTTTCTAGTTAGCTTAAGGGGAGAGAGATAAGGTGCGCTACAATACATCAACGGATCAGTGTTTGAATTGACTGTGAGAAAAACTTGAGGAAAGAAACAAAAGTAACTCACCTCCTCTTCCTTATAGTTTGCATTGACCAACTTGTCAACCCCTTCAGCTTCACCACCACTGTCTTCCCTCATGACATTAATATGAGACCTTGTCTTATACTTGTTGGGACATTCCAAGGACGTATGTCCCAACTCTCCACAATGGAAGCAATGACCCACACTACCCATTCCTAGGAGGAGGAACAGAGGGCCTAGGACCAAAAAAAGCTTCTGGTGGTCTCTAGCCACCACCACCTTTGTTAACCGTAGCTTGTGAGCCTCTAGGGGAGAACCTACCTTCCACCCTCTATTTCCAGTCACCTTATTTATTCCTAGAATTTTTATTCTTGTCCGAGGTACTAGCATACGGTTGTTAATATTGTTTCATAAGAGAGTGATTAAAGGCAATTTGCTACGCTGCCTCCTTACACTCTAGATACATCTTCAACTTAAACTTCAAAATCTCATTGCGAGAAAGTGAACTTAAACCCTCAAGAAAATAACTCCGTCACTCATATTTACAATCATAATGCGTTTCTGAGCAAACACATTAACATAATGCATGAGGTCCCCTCGCTGCTTTAATTGCCGTAGCTCCACGCGAAGTATCAAACCAAGATCATCCAACAAGTATTCTTTACAGATATGAGACCGCATCTTAGTCCAACTTCTAGTCTGCCCTTTTTCAGCACACACCTGGTGCCACCAAGTTTTAGCATGATCGGTAAGAAAGGATTGTGCGCACGCAACTTTCGTATGATCATCTACGTCTGCTGCTATAAAATAGTTTTCTATATCGTAAACCTAGTCTTCCAAAACCTGATAGTCCCGCATGCCTTTGAAATTGAGTGGTTTCGGAGGCTTGAACTTTGAATCGTGCAATCGGGGGCGGTTGCAGAACTTCATCATCCTCAGAACTTGAAGAGGAGTCCGGTTGCTTAGTTTTAGCTAGTTTAGCAGCCTCAGCTTCTTTCTTCCTCTTTTTGTTCTCCTTCTTCAATTTGCGAATCTCCCTGCACAAATTTTCAATCTCGACTTCCTGAGCCATATGCTACAGTGTTGCAGCATCTAGCTCTTCCTCTTCCAACTCAGCCTCAACCTCAACTTCTTCTGCAGCATCTCTAACAAGAGTTTCCTCCTCTCGATTCGCCCGTCTAAAGGTTTCAGCGTCATCAATACGGTTCCTTTTCACCATCCCACTAGCTGCATGCGTGCCTCTATCAGTAACTAAGTATGCATACAACATTCTTACCAAATGGTGCAATCCAACTAATCCTACACTGGTCGCTTTGAATCTACTAGAAAAGTCTCTGCATATGCAACTTGAGTCAGAAAATCTGACAAAAGTTGGATAGGAATCGCTGAGAACTTTCTTTTGATACCAAATATAGCATACATGAATTTGGAGCCGAACGCCAAGCCTGTTACGCTACGAAACGAGGGTTCGGTACAATCCCATGAGCTCTAACTCCCCGTATCCAACACTTGCATGCAAAATGGTGTGAGACGGAATCTGGCACAATTTTGGCATAACGGTGGCCTCACACAAGGAGGAGGGTACCCCACCGACTAGAGTAGCGTGAAGCTTGGGCTTAAACCCAAGCCAGACGCAGAACAAAGTGCGACACAGCCCAGCGGGAGCCAAACTAATATCTCAGGTGGTCGAACATGCAATCCAACCACTATCCCTACTATACATTTGGAACCCCCCATAGCCGCCCCCCCCCCCCCCCCCCCCTTGAGGAACACATGTTTTGGGCTTTCACCCCAAACCTCCCTTAATACCAGGAGTTAGTATCTAGGACAAGCTCAAAACTTACTAAATGTGGAATATCCCTAAATTGCGAATTTGGACACGGAACGAACACCATTGTGTTCAGGCCGATCTGTAGATATGTGTAAGTAACGAAAGAGAACGACTTGAGAGACGGTCCATGGGGTTCAAATATAAAGGGAAAGGGCCCATGAATAAGAGTGCACCCCCTTTTCCAATCGATTAAGGGTCTTGGGATACTTGGGGTTAAGCATCTTTGGGTTTGAATAGTACTGGGCTGGGTGACCTCCCAGGAAGTCCAAACTCAGGAGCTTACATTTGGTATCAGAGAGGTCTCGGGTCCGACTCTATTGGTTGGCTAGGGGAATCACACCACATGTTGATTGACATCTGGCTGGTCCAGTTTGCTCCCGCTGGGCTCGACCTGAGGGGTAGGGTGTCAAGAGAGCGAGGCTCTCGAGAGAGCTGCGGCTCTCAACTTCCATTCACGAGGGCGTGAACTTGCAGGGAAGCGTGGTGGATTGTAAGCAACCAAAGAGAACGACTTGAGAGACGGTCCATGGGGTTCAAATATAAAGGGAAAGGGCCCATGAATAAGAGTGCACCCCGTTTTCCAATCGATTAAGGGTCTTGGGATACTTGGGGTTAAGCGTCCTTGGGTTTGAATAGTACTGGGCTGGGTGACCTCCCAGGAAGTCCAAACTCAGGAGCTTACAATATGCCAAATGAGCAAATCTAGACACTTTCTATAAATAGCATTTGGAACCGAAATGAGACTAACACAAAAGGCATGATAACGAAGGTGTTTAGTAGACACGGTAAGCTATTATCCAGCAATATTGAGGGACTAGTCTCAATACGCAATGGTTCTTGTCAAGCCAGTGCAAGACAAAGCAAAAGAGAACTAACAAGCCGGGCCAAGTATGCTTGGCAAAATAAACACTTAAGAATTCCTTCCTTATGCTCGTTTGGCTAAGTACAGATGCTAAATTTAGTTTACTAACACTTGGACAAGAAGGACTAATAAAGAGAACCAGTAATACCAACCTTCTATCGTCGTGGCAATAAAGAAAAAATGTCCATAAGGATTGACTGACAAGTATCTTTTGATACCCGAAGTCACATTCACAACAGTGAGTTACTTCTTAAGTTCAACCATCTCCTTGATCTTCAAGCCTTGGAGTTTGAGTAGGTAGTTTAAAACCTAGAACAATTTCAATCCGATAATCAATCTCATAACTAGAGAGTAGCTCTAATGACAAATCCTTTAGAAAGATATCCTAATTCCTTATCAATAACTTCAATATTTTCTTTGGTATAGGATTAACTCTATCACTAATTTAAACTGGGTTAACATCACCCTTAGCTGCCATGGCTTAAACCCAGAAGGTTTGACATCTTTTTTTAACTACTTTTTGAGTGGCTCTTGCAATTAAGAATTTAGCATCCCAATTCCCTAAGGAGCACTTTGCAATTGGAAAGACATATTAAAATGTCCTTTTGACCTCAATATAATACAACTTTGTCCAGCACTATATATCCCTTTGATATATTTATTAAAGAAATCCATACCAAACACCATTTGAAAGTCTTGTATCTTTAACATTACCAAATCCAATCTTTTTTTCCACTTAAATATCTTTATTAGAACATCACTCATAAATTTCCTAGCTACTTGCCCACCTTGTGCAAATCGGAAGTGTATGCGTGACATTTGCTCAACTTTCAATCCTAATAACTTAACTAAGGCTTTGGATATCACGTTGTGCATGCCTCCCATGTCAATCATCACTTAGAGTTAATATCCATAGACAAACCTACAAAATACATCAATAAATCAATGCTTGCATTAACTCTAAGAAAAGATTAAGGAAAGTAACTTATATTCTCTTCCTCTTAATCTACATTAATCAATTTTTCAACCCCTTCAGCTTCACCACCACCATCTTCCCTTATAACATTGACGTGAGACTTTATTTTATGTTTGTTGGGACATTCCAAGATCCTATGTTCTGCCTCTCCATAATGAAAGTAATGACACACATTACCTATTTTGCTAAAAGCAAGTTTTGCAGGTTATTGCTACTTGTACCCACTAGGAGGAGGAACAAAGGGTCCAAAATTAGAAGAAGCTACTAGTGATCACCAACCACTAGTAGCTTAACCATTGTCTGTGAGCCTCTAGAGTAGAATTTCCCTTCCACTCTCTATTTTCAGTCACCTTGTTTATTCTTAGAGTTCTTATTTTTGTTCGAGATACCAATATATGGCTACTGATACTGTTTTATGACCGAGTGATTAAAAGGCAACTTTTTTTGCTACCTCCTTACACTTCAGGTATGTCTTTAGCTTAACCTTCAAAATCTCATTGCAAAAAAATAAATTTAAACTTTTTAAGAAATAACTTTTAGCATCTTCATCACTTATATTTGTAATTATAATGCACTTTTGAGCAAATGCATTAACATAGTGCATAAGGTCCCTATAATGCTTTAACAACCACAACTCTGTATGAAGTCTCAAGCCAAGATTAAACCGAGGCACCATCAAGTTTCAGCATAATCGCTGAGAAAGGATTGGGCATATGCAATCTTTGTATGATCATCCATGTCTACTGCTATAAAATAATTTTCAATATCGTAAACTCAATCTTCCAAAACCTAATAGTCCTACATCCCTCTGAAGTTGGGTGGTTTCAGGGGTTTGAACTTTAAAACTCATATAACTGGGGGTAGTTGTAAAACTTCACTATCCTTAAAACTTGAATAGGAGTTTAGTTACTTAGGTTTAGCTAGTTTAATTGCTTTATTTTCTTTCTTCTTCTAATTATTCTCTTTATTCAATTTATGAACTTCCTTTCACAAATTTTTTATCTCAATGTCTTAAGTAGTATTCTGTAGTGCTGCAGCATTGGGCTTTTCCTTTTATAACTCAGCCTCTACTTCTTCTATAGCATCTCCAATAAAAATTTCCTTCTCTTGATTTGCTTATTTAAAGGTTTCAATATCATCAACATAGTTCCTTTTTGCTATTTACCAACTACATACATACCTTTATCAATAACTAAACATATATACAATGTTCTTACTGAATAGTGCAATTTAACTAATCCTATATAGGTTGCTTTAGATCTACTAAAAAGGTCTCTATATATGTAACTCGAGTCAAAAAAAAAAATTGGATAGGAATTGCTAAGATAATTCTTCTAATACCAAATGTAGCACATCTGAATTTGAGTTGCCTATTATGCTACAAATGACAGTCTAGTATGCACTTAATATCCCCTATAAGCACCAACTCCCCATATTTAGGTCTTACATGCAAAATAGTGTTAGATAGTGTCTGACACAATTTTAGTATACTGGTGGCCTAACGCAAGGAAAAAGGTACCCCACTGACTAGAGCAACATGGAGGTTGGGTTTAAACCCAAGCTAAACATAGAACAAGGAGCGATATAACCCAATAGAAGCTTAACTAATGTCTCAAATAATCACTTATGTTTCAAATCATTATCTCTATTATACATTTAGAATCCACCACAACCTTTATAGTAATTTGACCATATACCAAATGTAGCACATCTGAATTTGGAGTTAAAATCCAAGCCCATTACGGTATAAAATGAGGGTCCAGTATGCACTCAATATCCTCTATGAGCACTAACTCCCTGTATCCAGCTTCTATATGCAAAACAATGTTAGAAAATATTTAGAACAATTTCAGCATACCGGTGGTCTAACGCAAAGAGAAGGGTACCCCATCGACTAAAGCAACATAGAGCTTAAGCTTAAACCTAAGCCAAATGCAAAACAAAGAGTGACACAATCCAACGCCAAACTAATGTCTCAGATGGTTACTTATGCTTCAAACCACTATCCTTACTATTTATTTAAAACCCACCACAACCTTTATACTAATCTAACCAAGTACTAAATGTAGCACATCTGAATTTGGAGCTAAAATCTAAGCCTATTACACTATAAAATAAAAGTCCAGTATGCACTCAATATCCCCTATGCAAAGAAAAGGGTACCCCACCGACTAGAGCAACATAGAGCTTGAGTTTAGACCCAAGCCAGACATAAAACAAGGAGCAACACAACTTAATGGAAGCTAAACTAATATCTTAGATGATCACTTATATTTCAAACCATTATCCCTACTATACATTTGGAACCCCCCCCCTTTACAGAATGCATGCTTTGGGCTTTCACCCTAGTCTTACAAGTTAGTCTTTGGACAAGCATGAAAACTTACTAAGTATGGAATGGAATGGTGGTAGATTGTAAATTAAGTCATAAGAACAACACCATAGGGTTCAAGACACTCTCTATATTTTGTAGATATGCCTCTTGAGTAGATCTAAACATTTATCATAAATAATATATGGAACCGAAACAGAACCAATTCATAGGCTTGGGTAATGTGGTACAATACTATATAATGATATTGAGGGATTACATTTAATACGTAAAGGTTTTTATCACTAGCCAATATAAGATACAATAAAATGGGAACTTCTTACTGGGCTAAGTATACTTAGCTAATAGCACATAGGAATTCCATCTTTATACTTGTCTAGTCTAAGTACACTCTAGATATCCAATTACCTTCACTAGCACAAAAGGGATTGATAAAGGAATCCAATTGTATAAATCTTTTACCATCATGGCAGTAAGGAGAAAATGTCTATAAAGATTAGCTGACAAGTATATTTCGATACTTGAAATCATATTTGGGACAGATGTCAAAAAAGCACTCTTGGGAGAGCTATGACTCTTAACTTTTGTTTACAAGGGCATGAAATTGTAGAAAAGTGTAGTGGATTGTAAACAATTAAGAAAAATAACTTGAAAGACAATCTATAAAGTTTTAAATATAAAAGGAAAGTGCCCATAAATATAAATGTACCTTCCAATGGGTTAAAGATTTTGGGATACTTGGGTTAAATATCCTTAAGTTTGAGTAATATTAGGTTGGGTGATTTCTTGGGTAGTTCAAATTCAAAAGTTGACACTTCTCTTTGGTCAACATCCAAGACCCATATTAACTGACCCTCCTAACCTTCATCCTCATCTAACACTATATATAGAGGAAGTCAAAATTGTCCTCTATATCCTATATTCCCTTCCTTGAACGAAGAAAAGTTTTAAAGCACCAATTCCATTAGGACTTTGTCATTTATGTTAGGTCTCACTCCACTACTACATTTATTCAGCCTCATTATGTTAGGGTTAAATATTCTGTTTAAACTTGCTATGTTAGTCCTCACTCCACAATTTATGTTATTCGTCTTTGCTTCACTACTATATCTATTTGTCCTCACTTTATCTTTGGAGTTGGACTCTTATCTATCCCTTTTACCCCCTCTAAAGAAGAAAAAAAAGTTTGAAGCATCAGAAAAAAGGAGAAAGTGAGAAATATGAGGAGGAAATATTGTAGAAGAAGAAAAAGTGGATAAAAAAAGCATTGGAAGAGGAATTTTTATCAAGGCAAAAATGGGAAAATTAAAAAAAAGTATTTAAAGCTTGGAAAACAACCTCCTAGTATAAAATACTTCAAACACCACAAGATAAATAAAAATTTACATGGTTTAACCTCCTGAACACACAACTCACCACTTGAGACAAGAAAATCAATAAAAAAGTTTATACCCTTAAAGAAACATATAAACTCTCAGTAGCAATGTTAAAATAAAAAATAGTGCCATCAAGTTCCTCTCTGTCAGGAATCCCCCAATTCTTGCCACATTCCTGACTCTCGCCGGATTCCTGACCTGCAGACCACATTCCTGACTCTCGAGACACTTCCCTATTCCTGACTCTCGAGACACTTTCCTATTCCTGACTCTCGAGACACTTCCCGATTCCTGAGTCTCGAGCCACATTCTTGATGATGATGTGGCGCCTCCTCGACCTCAGCTATATTTAGGCCGTCCTCGATCCAAGAGTGGTGGAGCTTCATCAACCTATAGTATATATAGGTTAGCCTTGTTCCATTTCTCCACAATCTGAATCAACGCCAGTCTAAGGCCTCTTCTTTGTTTCCACTAGCTTTTCTCTTTGTCTTTTTGCATTTTCTAATCTTGATCTTGTCAGGGGTCTTGACAGTTTGATTCAGATTGTGTTTTTTTGTTTTTTGATTTAGCTCGTTTTGATTGTTTGATTACCTTTGCCTTTTATTCCCCCTTTTTCCTTTCTTCTTGCCAATGGAGTCTCCAAGCCATCCTGATTTCTTTGCTGAAGTCCTTGCAAAAATCCAGTCTGAGAATACCGAGCTGAAGGCGACCCTTCTTCACATGCAGCAAGAGCTTGCTTCACTTTCGGCTCAAGGATCCAGCAAAGTTCCTGAACCGAAGGTGAGCTTCCCGGCAAAATTTTCAAACAAGCGTTCAGAGCTTCGCAGATTCCTGAACCAGATGGAGTTGATCTTCGCAGTTCAACATTGGCGGTACCCTACTCCCGAGTCTCAAATCGGCGCGATTGGGATGTTGCTTGAAGGTGCAGCTTTGTCATGGTTTTCTCCTCTTCTGGAGAAGAGCATGAAAGGGGTCGTGGTTCCAGAGCTGATGGATCTTCAATTGTTCAAAGAGAAGCTCGAAGCATGTTTTGGTGAGACGGATCGGGTTCGGGCTGCTACCACAAAGATGAGACGTCTCTCTCAGGGGTCTCGTCCTACCTCGATCTACGCTGCAGAGTTCCAACTCCTTGCTTTGGACACTCAGTGGGATGAGAGGGCCTTGATTGACCAATTTCGTTTCGGCCTCAACAACGGTGTCAAGGATTTGTTGCTCACCATGGAGGATCCCAAGGACTTGTCGGATGCCATCAACAAAGCTGTTCGATGTGACAATCGTCTCTTTGAACGTCGTCAGGAAAGTCGCCGCACCGCTGTTTTTCCGTCCCAGACTCAGGAATCCCAGCTTGAGTCTTCGGGGCATACTCCTGAACCTACTGCTCTGGTTCCAATGGATATTTCTGGTACTCCCCGACTCATTAGAGGGAAGTTGAGTCCTGCTGAGAAGCAACGTCGAATATCTCATAATCTTTGCCTCTATTGTGCTGATCCTAATCACAAAGCAGCTGTATGTCCCAAGAAGCCTCCTCGACTGCTCGAGTTCACTCTGCCTCAAAGTCCACCTCTATTGCAGTCGGGAAACGACCCTGTCCAAATAGAGTAGGAGCTGTCTGTTTGGACTCCCCGAATAAAAATCACTTTTCTTCTTTATCAAGCTTCTCACCACCCTTCATCAAAGCCACCACCAATTCCCGCAACTTCCGTGTCCCATGTCTCCTTTCTTTCACCGGACAATCAGGACTCAAGGCTTTGGCATTACTGGACTCGGGTGCAACTTCCTGCTTCATGGACACGGACTTTGCTGCCCGACATCACGTTCCTCTTTCTCCTACCATACGGGATTTGAGGGTTGAAGGCATCAGCGGGCATTTTGTGTCTCCATCTTCTGGACTTAGGGAAACGTTGCCCGTTCAAGTACACATCGGGTCCACCGTCACCGATATCGCCTTCAACATCATCAACAGCAAGTCCTCCTCTGTGGTGCTCGGTCTTCCTTGGTTCCAACTACATCAGCCTCAGATTTGTTGGAAGGAATTACAGCTCATCTCTCCCACGGCTTCCCTTGCTGTTCATCGAGTCCGAATCAGGAAAAGTTCCCTAAACTCAAATCGGGGTTCTGTTCTTGACTCTATAAAGTTTTCACCCTCTTCTTTTTCCTCTCTTCCATCTTACACTGGACCGTATTCTCGTCTCATCATTCCATTTAATCGTACGCCTCCTCCTATCTCCACAATCACTATGAAAGAACTCCTTCATGAAGAACCTCTTTTTCTTTTTGCTTTGCATGTTTCTTCTGTCAGTCTTCCTAAGAAGTATCATGATTTTGGGGATGTGTTTGACAAGAAAAAAGCTAGTGTACTGCCTATTCATCGGCCTTATGATTGTCCCATTGATTTACAGGAAGGAGCGTCACCTCCGTGGGGGCCTATCTATGGGTTATCCCCGTCCGAGCTCAAGGCCCTCAAAGAGTACGTGGATGAGAACCTTGCCTCGGGCTACATTCAGCATTCGCAGTCCCCGGCTGGAGCGCCTGTCTTCTTTGTCAAGAAGAAGGATGGGAGCTTGCGGCTAGTCATCGACTACCGAGGTTTGAACAAGGTGACTGTTCGGAACCGTTATCCGCTGCCCCTGATCTTGGACTTGTTGGAACGCCTCGGCGGTGCCCGCTTCTTCACCAAGATCGACCTCCGTGGAGCATACAACCTGATCCGGATCCGGCCTGGTGATGAATGGAAGACTGCATTCCGAACCCACTATGGCCACTTCGAGTACACTGTCATGCCATTTGGCTTGACAAATGCTCCAGCAGTTTTCCAACACATGGCGAATGACGTCTTTCGGGAGTTTCTTGATCAGATGGTGATCGTCTATCTCGATGACATCCTCATCTACTCAAAAACTCAGGAGGAGCATGACGAACATGTTCGCAAGGTGCTAGCGAAGCTGCGAGAACACGGCCTATACGCGAAGCTTGAGAAATGTTCCTTTGATCAGCAGTCTGTGGAGTTCCTTGGGTACATTGTCACTCCTGAGGGTATCACGATGGATCCTGCCAAAGTCAAGACTATTCTCGAATGGGAGCCTCCACAATCAATGTCGGACGTTCAGGTTTTCCTTGGCTTCGCCAACTTCTACCGCAAATTCATTGATCACTACTCTAACATTGTCCTTCCTCTCACACATCTCACTCGCAAGGATGTTCCCTTCTCTTGGTCTGCTGCTGCCCAGCAGGCCTTCGACACACTCAAGGCGGCCTTCAGTTCTGCTCCTGTCTTGATCCATGCTGATTCCTCACAACCTTTCTTCATCGAGGCTGACGCCTCCGACTTTGCCATTGTTGCTGTGCTGTCTCAACTCGGAGCGGATCACGAACTTCATCTGGTCACTTTCCATTCTCGGAAATTCCAGCTTGCGGAGATCAATTACGAAATCCATGACAAGGAGCTCCTTGCCATCGTGGATTCCTTTGGAGAGTGGCGCCGTTTCTTGGAGGGGGCGAGCCATCAAACAACAGTCTGGATGGATCACAAAAATCTCGAGTACTTTGCCACTTCCCGAGTTTTAAGCCGTCATCAAGCAAGGTGAGCACAATTCTTGAGTCGGTTTGACTTTGTTATCAAGTACAGACCTGGAAAGTTTCAAGGCCTTCCTAATGCTCTTTCAAGGCGCTCCTATCTCAGTCTCAGGCCTGGTAATCCTGCCTTCGATCAACAGGATCAAGTTATCCTCGGTCCTGATCGGCTTCAAGTTATGGCAATTTCCCTAGCCCCTCAGGACTCCTCCTTGATGGATGCAATCAGAAACGATTTTCAATCCGATGATCTCGCTAGCGACATTTTCCCCCATCTTCAGGCTGGACACCCAGTGACTCCTGACTGCCGGCGATTTGACGAGTTTGAGTTCTTAGATGGCTTATTGTACCGTGGGGAGCAGCTTTACATTCCTGAAGGTGATGCTCGAAGGTTGGTCCTGATGGCGTGCCACGATAGCCCAACTGCTGGTCACTTCGGCATTGCGAAAACCTATGAGCTAGTTGCACGGGACTTTTGGTGGCCTCACATGGACGACTACATCAAAGCTTTTGTTACCTCCTGTGACACTTGTGCCCGGAATAAGGTACCTCGCCACCTTCCTTCAGGTTTGCTTCGTTCCCTTCCGGTCCCTTTAGGTCCTTGGGAATCCATCTCCATGGATTTCTTGAGTGATCTTCCGAGTTCTGGAGGCTTCAACAGCATTTTAGTCATGGTGGATCGCTTCACAAAGATGGCGCACTTCTTGCCATGTACCAAGGAGTTTTCGGGCGAGGACATGGCAAAACTGGTATTCAGGGAAATTTTCCGACTTCATGGGATTCCTACAGATGTGGTTTCGGATCGGGGGCCTCAGTTCATCTCTCATTTCTGGCAACAGTTTTTGCAGCTGCTTGGAGTGAAGGCCAACCTCTCTTCGGCATATCATCCTCAAACTGATGGGCAGTCCAAGCGAACGATTCAGACGTTGGAACAATTCTTGAGGTGCTTCATCAACTATCATCAGGATAACTGGTTCGATATCCTTCCCCTTGCTGAGTTCTCCTATAACAACTCTGTTCACTCCTCTCTTCGAGTTTCCCCCTTCTTTGCGAACTCTGGCCGAAATCCTCGATTCAATCTCTCACTTCCTTCTCCATCTAAATCCTCTCGTTCAAATCCCTGCTCTGAGGCATTTATCTCCAACCTCCAGGAAATCCACAACTCCATCTCCTTCCACCTCCATCGTGCTCAGGAATTTCATAAAACATTTGCCAATGTCCATCGTCAGGATTGTCCCCCTTACAATATCGGGGATAAAGTCTGGCTCCTCAGGCGAAATATCTCCACCACCAGGCCCTGTCCAAAACTCGATTTCAAACGCCTTGGTCCTTTCCCTATCTCTGCCATCATTAATCCTGTCACTTATCGCCTTGCACTTCCCTCCTCATATCAAATTCACCCCGTTTTTCACTCCTCTCTCCTTGAGCCTTATATTCCCAATCCTATTCCAAATTGGGTCATTCCTCCGCCTCCACCAGTGCAGCTCGAGGATGGGTCTGAGTACGAGGTTCAGGACATCCTTGATTCCAAGATTTCACGGTCTAAACTCTACTATCTGGTGGACTGGAAGGGTTACGGACCTGAGGAATGCACTTGGGAACCTGCAGACAACCTGCTTCATTCTCTTGACCTTGTTCAGGACTTCCACCGCCACTATCCTTCTCGTCCCAGTCCTCATTCTTTTTCTCCATCTCCCATCCCTCGCCGCTCATCTCATCCTCCTCTTCGTTCTTGTTCACATCCTCGTTCCACTCGTTCTTGAGGAGGGGGTGCTGTCAGGAATCCCCCAATTCTTGCCACATTCCTGACTCTCGCCGGATTCCTGACCTACAGACCACATTCCTGACTCTTGAGACACTTCCCTATTCCTGATTCTCGAGACACTTTTCTATTCCTGACTCTCGAGACACTTCCCGATTCCTAAGTCTCGAGCCACATTCCTGATGATGATGTGGTGCCTCCTCGACCTCAGCTATATTTAGGCCGTCCTCGATCCAAGAGTGGTGGAGCTTCATCAACCTATAGTATATATAGGTTAGCCTTGTTCCATTTCTCCACAATCTGAATCAACGCCAGTCTAAGGCCTCTTCTTTGTTTCCACTAGCTTTTCTCTTTGTCTTTTTGCATTTTCCAATCTTGATCTTGTCAAGGGTCTTGACACTCTCCACAACAATATATTGCTTCTTTGTCAATTGCCAACATAATAATGGAATTTTAGTCTTTATGATGCAATATGATCAATTTTTTGCATACAGACTGGACAACCTTGTCCCTTGCCTTCTCCTCTATCTACTCCACATCACCATACTCACTCAAGATCAAGGAAGCAAAATATTCAAACAAGATTCTTGAGATTCCATAAATGCCTAACTTGGAGGAGAACACAATTTTTGTGGAGAATGACTTTCTTGAGACAAATCCTATTACAAGGACACAAGAGGACACTTTACAATACTTTCTCACACAACTAGAAGTGTTAAATCCAATTTTTCTTAGCTCAGAGATTCCACACAACTCTATTAACAAGAGCAAACTTCACATGAGTTTTCAAGTAAAAACAATAGCTTCTAAGCTTGTGGAGAACAAAGCCCATCCAAATGAGGTAGAGATGCAGCCTTGGCCACTAGATGAGGCCACTTCACTTGAGATTGACCCAACATTTTGTGATGTTGTACTAATTGTGCCTTTACAGAAAAGTCTACAAAGCACATAGACTTTATTGTGTGACCTTATAAGCAATGATGAGAACACATTTGTAATGACTTAGAGGCTATTTTCAGCTATGACTTTTTCTCTACACCTTCTTTAACCCTCTATCATAGTCCACAACACTCTAATACAATAAATGGATGAGGTGCATACAGGCCAAAAACTTGCAAATTATCTATCAACCAAAAGTGGTGAGAGTTGCACTTTTTCTCCACCACCAACCCAGCTCTTTTCCAAAGCTTTTCCAGCCTTGGGATGTCATATTGGACCTCTTCAGCCATAAGATACTAGTGGTGGCATCACCCACAGTGATCATGGCATCTTTATAGCCACCAACACTTCATTTACCTACTAGATTCTTATGAGTGCTTTGGATTGAATTCACTACTTTAGAGACACTTCCTTCCATACTACATACAACAGTTTGAAGCTTCATGGACACATCTTTGCAATGACTTCTTTTCTATTATTCTTTTTATCCCTTGTTTTTTCTTTCTTTTTCTTTTCTTTCACCTCTTTTCTTCTCTCTTCTAGGACGTGATCCTATAAGTGGAGCAAACATGAGCCTGGGCTTTCACCTTGAGGCTGCATCAACTCTTCTTGTTTGAGAGCTTATCCATTTCATGGTTTGCTACTCACGGTTCCTAAGTTTTCTTCATATGATTTCACTCCATCTATCATCAACATCACTCTTTATCACTCACAGTCACAATATATTCATTCTTCTACTTGCTACACCAAAATTTACCACTCACTACAATTGCCTAGTCCACATTTCTTCACTTTTCTCACCATTTACACATGATTTTAGAGATCCCTAGTAGACACACCAGGAGCAGCAAAATCTAAAGTGCCAAACTCAAGATATAACAAAGATTATCTCAATGCACAAGTACAGGCAAATCCAAGACACTTAACAATTGATTTTTGAGAGCCATTTGGACTTGATGCACACAAGAGACTAGGCATGACTTTGGGCAAACATTTTACCCAATACCACATTCCTCTAGTAGTAGATGCCCTCAAAGACTGTGAGCATTTCCTTCTTCTGCGACAAGCACACATACTGCTAACCATTTTGACCATATTCACAAGTTGCCAGATCCCCTCCATAATCACTCTATTAAAATTAGTCATCACTATATTCTACCATTCATTTGCTAGGCTATTGTCTTCCATCATTCTTAAAGTGACTATTCTCAGGTAACATATTCACTTACATTACTTCATTCCTTTGGAACTTTGAGAGTAATTGAGTTATGTTTGAGGCACTTTTCAGAGGTGAAGAGGCTTTAAGTTAGAGTCTAGGTAAGTGGTTTTTCGACTTAATTTTATGTTTCCACCTTCTGTTTATTTTTTTCCTTTGTTTTTTTTTCTTTTATTTATTTTATTTTCATTTTTCTTTTCTCCACTTTTGTCTCCTTTTGTTTTAGTGTCTAGTTCTTTTGTTAAGTTTTCCCATGTGATTTCCCCTTGATCTAGAACTCCACACTCTCTTTGTTCTTTTTCTCTTTTCTTTGGTTTATTTTCCTCACAGCAATTGCCAATAGAAGGCATCATTTTGGAGTCTACACCAACACTTTGGCCATGGGTTTTCATGCGTGATAGAGCAAGTATATTTCCTTATAGTCACCTGTTAGGAGATGGCTTAGAGCTTTAAGTGAGATTCCCTGGAATATTCCACTTTTAAGGGGCATGAGCACAGGGGTATATTCCCCTTCTACCCCATATTCTAGGGCAAAAAGTTCATGTTTTGAGCTAAATTTCAGAGCATGAAAGAATGTTCTCCCCATTGTTGAAAGCCCTTCTAAAGGTAGATTATTGTATGGTTTTAAATATTTTACTATATAGTTTCTCTATAAATTCAAAGCTCTAGAAAGTGATGTTAATACTAAGGCTAGTGTCATTCAAAAGCCTCAACAACCTACCTTTGTAGCATAAGATGAGGTGAATAAAGATTTTCTAACATATTTAAATATGTTCTAAGCTAATTTTTATTGTAGAAGAATGAAAACAAAGAATGGTAACTTTGAAGCCTCTATAAACAAGCCCAAACACTTTATAAAAGATGAAATAGGTATTTTAATTTTCATTTAAGCAAGTAATATGTATGATTAATTTGGTTCTTGTGTGAGGCCAAATTTAAAAATTTGGACATAAATATTTTAAAAGGAATCCTCAAGCTACTCATTGAAAAGGAAGTTACCCTTCACAATATTAAATAGTTTTACAAGATGAAAGACAAGTTCTACCAACTACCTTGCGAAATAAAAACAAAAATATAAGAAAATTTAAAGTATCTTGCTAGACATGCTTTAAATGTTGGGCATTTGGTGATAGGAATATAGGTGATAAATACTTGAAATGAGAGTATGTTAATTATTCAAAACATTGAAATATTTTATGAGATAAATGGAAGCATGTAAAAACTATATAGCTAAATCAAATCATAAATATATGTAAAATTAAAGAAAATTATTTTTCTAAACGACATATTGAATTTAATAATTGACTATATAATTAACTATATCTTAAACACATATGTATTTATTTTTCAAAAACTAAATAAAATCCTAGATATTTATCATATGAAAAATCATATAGCATTTGATGAAAAAACAAAGTAAGACACTATACTAAAAAGTATTTGTCACACTAATACATAAACTATATAAAAAATATATATCTAAATCCAGATAAAGCACTATTATAAAAATCATTAAAAAATTATTTCAAACCTCATACGATAAAACTATATGCCAAACTAGATAATGTAATTTATATAGTTTTTTCATATTGGAAGTCCTATTTATATCACTGGGGTGTTCCATATAGTTAAATTTGGAGAAACCACGTCAGTGGGCTGTTGTGTGCCACCACGATTTATTATCATCCTAAATGCCTTGGTGCTCAGGCAGATTCCTTGCAAGTTCAAGAGGCAATCCAAGGTGATCTTGATTGTGGTGGAAGAAATTTATTTGCAAGATGATATTCCCTGCGGCAGTCCTCTATGTTCCTCATGTGCTTCGTAATTGCCTCGTTTACCTCCTGATGCATTGCATTACCTGGTAATACTGGAGCGAGCTCCTTAATCTTCTTTTATCTACATTGTTTGAATTAATTCCTTGGATTTCTGCTCTAGCTTCCAAATGCTGATGCTGTTATCCAATTCTGAGACATACTGGAGCTTCTGCAATTCTCTGCTGTGATATTTCTCACGTCTGTTCTGAAAGAGATGCGTTCTTTTCTACTGTCTCACTTCCTTTCCGGGATTGCTTTTGTTCATGAGACCATTTGTGTGTCATGCATTGAAGGTGCAAGAAAAATTAGGCCGCAAAGGCTACGGTAAATTTATCGTTCTTGGTTTCTCCAAGGATGTTCTTATAGCTACATCATTTATCAACGATTGGCATTGCATATATACTTAAGTGGCTATCACGCTGTCTAAATGAAGTCACCCTATGGTCTGCCAATCACATCAGCAAAGTGATATAAGGATTAAGTAACAAAAGAAATTCTTGATGCTGACACTCTCTTTTGCTTTAAAATTTTCTAATATTTTAAAGATTTAAAACTTTTAATTCATAATAATTTTCTTAGTAAATTCTCATATATCACAGAAGTTTTTAATCCAATTGTCCTGACAATACTGAAGTTGGAGACCTCTTGACTTTAACGAAAAGCTTGTCTGGACGTTTCAAAACTGTCTGGCTTTCAAATCACATCGTGCACACTCGGTGACAGATAGCATCTAGCATTTTTTTTCTACCTGGTAAATGGCTTCTCCAACACGGCAGTAAGATATCTCTCCATGAGCTCCGGCCCACGATCCAGCTTCTTCCCCACGGTCCACCGCAGCTTCTTGTAGCCCAGCCTCTCGATCATGGGGATGTAAACCTCGTTGAGCTGGTTCTCGATGCAAAAGAAGTGATCCAGCCAGAGGATCCCCCCGGGCCTGAGGATCCGATCGATGTCGAACAGTATGAAGTCGAGCATCCCCAGCGGGATCCAGTTGCTGAGGACGTGCATCGAGTGGACGATGTCTAGAGTGTTGTCGAAGAAGGGGAAGCGCTGCGAGACCGTGAGGTAGAGCGGGATCACGCCTCGAAGAGCGATGAAGCTGTTGAAAGGCCCGTCGAAGTTGAGCGTCGTGGTGACGATGGTCACGTTGTGCTCTCGCATCCTCACTGCAAACGTGCCGCTGCCCCCGCCAATGTCCAGACCGATCCGGATGGAGCCCCCGGGCTTGAACGATAGCACCTCTTCGATCGAGAGATCCAGGCCACCACCAGCAGTAGCACTTCCAGCCCAGCGCTCGGATTCCCTGCCTTCAAGATCGAAGCAGTCGAGGCAGTCGGCGAAAATACGCTTTTTCTTCCTGGCATTGAGGCACTCGAAGCTCTTGCAAGTGTAGGCGGTCCAGATGATGTTCTCGTCGGGTGGAGAAGTCCAAAACGACTTTGGCACAGGGAAGGGCTCCTTGTAGCCGGCAGGCAATCTAGCGAAGCATCTCCTTCGAGGAAGAGGCTCACAGCCACCTGTTAGCAGCTTCTGAGTGAGAGATTCGTCGTCGGGGCAAAGCTCCCCAGCTTTGTACTGCATGTACTCTTCCAGATCTTCCTTGTGCATCAGGCAGGCGTGCCCGACTGGAGACGTAAGAGCGTCGGTCTTGAGCTGCGAGCTAAATCCCAGAGGGAGCATTTGTGGAGTGACCAGCTTCTGAAACTCATCTGCTCGTGGAAAGTCGTCTTTTTTGGATATAAAGCACTGGCAGTCATCTCCATCTCTAGGCCTGTCCCCTGCTGCTTTGCCTCTGGACAGTGCGTCCAGGAGAGATAAGGACTCACTCAACTCCTGCTTCACTCGAAGAAGTTCTCTCTGGGTTACCTCGAGATTGTCCAGTGCCTCGTTGAGCTTCGCGACTGAATGACTAGTATCTCTGCTTCCCGAGTAGAACAGCTCAGATCCGCTTGCCGGATGAATAGCAAAAGTGTAGAGCGTCAAGAGATTCGTAGCCACAAGCGCAATCAGCAACCACAGGCCATATGGAGCAATGCGGCTCTTGACACCATCGACCGACTTCGGAGATTCGGAGCTCATTGCGGCCTCTTCTGACACAAATGAGCTCTCTAGAGTATAGCATACGGCAGTACTTAATATGCTGAACAAAAAGGAAAAAAAAAACATAAGTATGTCGAACTAATTCAGACACTTAGCTTTGAGGCACCTTTGGCTTGCTATCGAAGCAGGAGAACATCGTCAAGATTTGGAAGAACTGAGTTGTAGATTGAAAGGCAAGTATTAGTAAGTTGACTTTTAAGACTGCAAACACTTACCCGTTATTTACAAACCGAGAAGTCTACTACTGTAGGGGGTTATCTGGGGAGGACAATTGTGATGCGTTCTTTAACATTTCGGTTCTAAAGCTTGCATCTTTGGTAACACTACAAACCAGAGAATGACAGTTAGATTAGATATACATTTTGAACCGCTTACTTGTGATAGCTGACTGATGAAAACTTGTATAGACTTGCAAAAACAAGCAAGTGCAGTCCGATAGAATAGAAGAAAACAAACGTCCGGGCGTATCTGAAGAAGGGGATGAATGGAAAATGTTTCAGCGCAGATGACTTACTTATTTCCGAGCAAGAAGCGTCCGCTTAAAAGCGTAATTTTGTCTCTAATCCCCAGGTCTTTGTACTTCCGTTCTTTTTCCTTTCCAAATCAAGACATCAGCAACAATAGATGTTAAGTATGGAATAGCTACCTTTCTTGAAAACGCAGCGAAAGGGTTTATGTCATCTTCGTAAATTTTCTTGTACTTCGATTCAATATCTGAGACCATGCCACCTTCCAGATCATCGATTTTCTGAATTACGTGTAAACATTAGACAAAAAAAGAGTAAAAAATTATGGAAAACCTTCTTGGTTCCTCTAGAAAGAGGACGTTCCTTCGTATAGTCTTGAATATAACGTATTTTCTCATACAGCTTTAAGTTGTCCGCCTTGCACTTGTTTAATTCTGTTAAAAGGACAGCGTTTTTATCCCTTGTTTGTCTTAGCTCCTGCAAAAGAAATGGTAAAGGACACTAAGATGATACTATTACAACTACCTCTTCTGATTCTCTTAGCCTTTGGCGGAAACGATCACGCTGGCTACAGATTACTTCCAGCATGGAGTTTGGTTCTTGAAACTGGTTTCCCGCTGCTTGACTGTTGTGCCCATGCTGTCCGTATACAAATGAATAAAAGCGACAGCGGCAGAGGACTAAAAGCTCATTACCTCAATAAGATCGGTAATTCCTGAGTCTGATAAGTCCCAGTCATCTATCTTGTTCGCCCTTCTGTCAGTGGAATTGTAACCCTGAAAGAAAAAGAAAATATCAGGAGCTTATGCTTTGCACGTCAGACCTTTAATATGTCTTCTTCAAGTTTTGAAATAAGCCTTCGTTGCCGTTCAACCTCCGCCTCTAACTCTTTGCTTTTTCCTTCAGCGGTATCTTGTGCAGTTTTCCTTTCAGAAAGTTGTACCTAGTTAAACATCGTCAGAAGGAAAAGTCAACAAGTTGCAATCCAGAGAACATGCCTTGATTTGTGTAAGTTCATGCTCCAGCTTCCGGTTTTTGTCCAATAGTAAGCTTTCAAGTTTACTTATCTCTTGTCCTTGCGCTGCAGCATCCCAGTCTTCCGTTTCGATTAAATTGTATCCAACCGCCTAACAAATGTGACTCATTTAAGTTTCACGTGCAGAAGACTAAACAAATACCTGAAGTATTTTCACTTGCTTCCTAAGATCATCCAACTGTTTAGATGTAGGTCTCTCTGCAAGTTCCTTTTGCAAATTTTGCAGCGTGTTTTCCTGCCAGTGCAACACACGTAAATAAACCATGACGACATAGTTTAACAGGTACCTTATCATGAATGTAGGCATTTAGCTTTCTGATCTCTGCAATGTGTTCATTCTTCTGATTTGAAAGTGCAGATTCCAAATTACGAAGTTCCGCATGCAGCTCGGAGATGATCTTTTCCTTTGCGTCCAAAGAAGCTTCCAACGTGTTACTCGTGTCCATGTCTTGCCTGCTCAAATAAGCATATCATAAAACAGATGAAGCTTGCATCGACTAGAGGGCTAGCACCTTGTTTTGAGTTCCTCTTCTTGGCTACCAGCAGCTTGCAATTGAGAACGTAAATGATCCTAATAAGTATTAAGTTAACTGTAGGTGGGGTTATAAACGCTGTGGGCATACCTTCTCTCGCTCAAGACTTAATAAGCGGCTTTGAGCTCTTTCAACCTCGTCACTTAAGAGAGTAAGTTCCGCTTGTTTTGCTGCACGCTCTTCCTCTGCAAACACCAAGAGATTCAGCATAGGCAAGGTAGAAAAACTCACGAACCAGATTGTGCTCGGAGCTCAAACAACTGGCTCTGTCCAAACTCGTGCAACCGCTGCATACTTTGCACGCTATCGTGCGCAGCCCGTAACTGTTCCTGAAGAGAGCTTTCTCTGCAAGTGATGCATATAGAGTCAGATACTAGAAACTACGTCGCCAATACCATACCTTTCCTTGAGAACTTCAAGAATCTTCTGGTTCTCCTCGGCCAGATTGCGCTGTTTCATTTCCACAAGCTCCTTTACCTTTTCTTCCATCTGAAAATGATTCCACAAGATAATAAGAAGCCGTTATAAACGTTAGTGACTCACTTGTAGCTCAAGCTGCCTGTTCCTTTCCTCTAGCCTGCGCAATGTGGCTTGTTGGTTCTTTAAATGAGCAGCTTCAGTCCTAAACTCTTCCAGCTCTTGCCGCATTTTCCTGTTCTCCGACTCCAGCTCCGAAACTCTTGCCGTCGACGTCTAAATCGCGGATAAAAATCGCCTTGTTTCATTAGACATAAACGCAAAAGGAAAAAAAAACACTTACAGTAGCATGCTCGAGTAGAGGAGCTGGATCAGGAGCTTCAAAAAGCTTTTGATATATGCTGAGGAACGAAGTCTCGCCATACTTGGCACGCTTGGTTAGATTGTCAACCTCTTCCTGGTATCCCTTGAGCAGCCCAGGAATTTGCTTGATCTTCTCCTCGTTTTCAGCCTTCTTAAATTCTGTAAAGCAAGGCAAACCACAGATCTCCCGCGCTCTAAAATCCCCAAACAAAGCTCACCTCTCGTGCTCTCGGCAAGCTTCCGCCTGTTCTTCAAGCTCGAGTCCTGATTCTCCCCGATCTTAATACCCTGCTCGTCCAGCTTCGCTTTCTCCTTCTCCAGATCGAAATCTGGCGCATCCACAAGCAAAATGCGGGATTCCTCGCAACGAAATCACACAGCACAGTACCTTTCCAGAACGCAAACACCGCTCCCAGCGGCGAGGAGGAGCTGATCGACCCTGCGGTCCCGGCATCGGTGCCACCAGAATCGCTAGCGCCGAGATCGTCCACTATCGTCTCCATAGCTGGGGAAGAGTACCTAGAACCCTAAATTTTCCAAACAGGCATATGCCAAACCCCGGAATGGGGGGTATACATTACAAAAATTTCCCTCCAATTTCACTGCTACAAACTAGATGAACTATTCTTGCGGCAGCTTATTCGCTTTGTGTAGTGCTCGTGCTGGAAATCACTCTTCCCTGGAAAACGCCTGCGCTATACTAGAACTTAGCTACACCATATAGTCATTTCTCCTTCCACCCATGGCTTGCTTTATAAACACGTAAATCTCTTCCAGTCCAATCTCCCACTCATTCTTTGCAAAAAATTTTGCAAATCTTCGAAGCCATTCTCTCTTTTCTCGTCAATCCTACCATGAAGATGGAGCATCGCAATCTCCACAAGGTGGACAATTCCGTGCCAAAATCCGAGCTCATCACGTCGCCATTCCGCAGCAGAAACGATCCAGAGAGCGCATCGCCACACTTCTCCCCGGGAGTCTTCCACACGCCAAGGTACTCCCCATCTCCATTCCGCCACCCGATTCGAACTCCAGCACGCTCGCCGCAAGTCGATCCCGGTGTCGATCCCCTCCACCCCAATGGCCACTTCCACTACTCCCACCGCGCGCCATGGCTGCGAGCTCTCGTCCTGGGCGCCAACGATGGCCTCGTCTCCACCGCCTCATCCATGATCGCCATGACCGGAGCTCGCAATGGCGCCGCGGTGCTTGCCGGCATCGCGGTCCTCGTCGCGGGCGCTTGCAGCATGGCGATCGGTGAGTACGTCTCCGTCTCCTCGCAGCGCGACACCGAATTGAGCGACATCGAGAAAGAGCGCAAGGAATTCCAGTCGGGCCCCGAGGCCGTGGCCAAGGAGCTGGAGGAACTCACGCAGATCTACGTCACGCGGGGGCTACACTATGGATTGGCGCGCCAGGTCGCCGAGGAGCTCTCGCGGGAGGATCCCGTGAAAATCCACGCGCGGGAGGAGCTCGGGATCGATGTGGATGATCTCGCCAATCCTATCCAGGCAGCGCTCGCGTCCGCAACCGCGTTTTCCTCCGGGGGGATGATTCCCCTGCTTGCCGGGGCGTTTGTGGAGGGATTCAAGCTCCGGATGATCGCATTGGCGGTGTCAACCAGCGCTGGGCTCTTCATTTTCGGGGCGATTGGGGCGTGGATGGGCGGGAGCCCGCTGCCAAAGTCGATTGCAAGGGTCGTGCTGGGAGGATGGATGGCAATGCTTGTCACGTTTGGAATCTTGCGTCTCTTTAGCAAGGTAGCTCCCATCTAAAATTACTTGTGTGTCTATACGAGTGTGGTGGATTCAAGTAAATAGTTTTTCTTGTGCTTGCTTTGCTTGTGTGTAAACATTGTT